>NW_011889010.1:1212538-1231572 GCF_000151845.1 Pteropus vampyrus
AGTTTGTAAGGTTGCAAGGTAGTATTGTTTTTACTTATTATTATCCTAGGTTATGGATAGTACATGGATTAAGTCTCCTTGCTGGGTTTAAGGAGGGCTTAAATGGCACTGCGGTGGATGGAAAAAACTCCCTCTGCAGTGAGACTTTTTAAATTTCACTTTCAAGAATTTTAGGAGTTAGATCATGAACACTTGAGAAGCTGAGGCAGGGCATATGGCATTAAATAACTGTATGTGCCTTATGGATATAAATTTGATGTCGATCATAGCATTTTTTGGCATTTAAGGAAAGGTGAAAATCCTCCATCTGTGACTGGTGGGATGTTCCAGAAGGGTGTTCTTC
The DNA here is from genome assembly GCF_000151845.1 of Pteropus vampyrus. Lineage (NCBI taxonomy): Eukaryota > Metazoa > Chordata > Mammalia > Chiroptera > Pteropodidae > Pteropus > Pteropus vampyrus. The sequence goes on from NW_011889010.1 coordinate 1,212,882, forward strand.
TAATAATTATAAAGAATTGTCATGCTTTTACATATACAACCTGTCAAATTCATATAACTGAAGAAGTTGGAAATAGTCTATAGAAGCTAGAAGTCCTTTTTGCTCAAAAATATTTCACTAAAATCGGAAGTTCTGATGTCTCTTTTTTACCTTATTATTATTTTTTTTATAAATAAGTATATATACCAGTGAGATAATATAACTATTTCTATTTTTCTTCTGTGGTAGGCTAGTTATTGTTTAAACCCTTTAAGCATCCATGTTGTTTGCTTCTCAAAATGGACAGCATGCGTGCACATTTGTCACCATGCATTAGGTAAGAAGACCCAACATGTTTGCAAGGATGGGACTAAATGGAATTTAGTGAAATTAATAAAACATCTATATTTATTAAAAATGAGTAATGTTATTTTCTAACTTTAAAGGAAGGAAAACAAAGCAACAATGAGAAAGTTGCTCATAAAGCAGGTGTCATGCCTATTGAACCAGAAAGTGCAATTTCTTCTTCATTTGACAACTGTAGCTATGAGGGAGCAGTATTTCCGGGGCAATGTAGGACAGGCGCAGTTCTGAAATCCCAAACCCTTTGTCCACTGTCCAGGCTAGACTCCCACAGGTGTGTGGCCCTGTGCATGCTGTTAGGTATATTGTTTCCTGAAGAGCTTGCTGTCGTTAGTAGAGATTTTCATTTTTATCAAGAAGCTCTATTTCTCATTAGACTTCACATTGTCTGAGAGCAGAGACTGGGGTTCATCTTTATACCCTCCACAGAAGTTCCGTGGTGCCTTACGCTTAGTAGGTTCTCAATAATATTTTTGTGAAATTGAATTGATGACCTTTTATTTAGGGGGAATTGGGACATTAAAACTGCTGGTTGAGTATATATTTTTATTCAACTATTTAATCATTTATTGGATAATATTTTGAGGCCTATTATGTGCCAGCACCATATTTCTCTTTGGGGATATATTGGTAAATAAATATAGATGTAGAGCAGGGGTGATGGGAGTAAAATGAAAAAATAATATTCAAAATGTTATTAACTAGATGATCAGATAAATTAATATATAATTCAATGCACAAGAAAAAATTTAAAAATAATTTTATATTCTAACAACTAACGTGTTATCATAAGACAGCTTACCAAGCGTTATAAGTCGCACTTTAAAGTCATTTAAATTTCTCAAATCATTCCAACAATTTCCCAGTCACTGGTCGTTTTTTAAATAGCGTCAATGTGACATTTTGTTTGAGGAAGTTAATAGCTATGATGCCCCTTTTGCAATCATGACATAGTGAATCATGGCAGACTTTTCCAGCGACTCCTCGTTACATCTTGTGTAGTCAGCACCAAACCATGATATGGTAGGAAGGCAGCTGGCACGATCCTTTGGCTGTGATGTCAGTGATTCCCTTATGGCCTGGACCAAAAGAGACTCTGGGTCTGTCAACACCACCTCCACCAGTGCTGCCTGCCCTGCCATCCACACCCCCACCATGCCCATGTTGTCCTGCTCTAGGACAGTGACAGCCATTGCCCATGACCCCACCAGATGGCCACCCCTTGGTACACTAGGTAGATGTGCAGGTAGAGGTAGAGGCTCATGTTCACCGACACTGCACTTGGCCCCATGCCCAGCCTCTACTCCCACTGTGCCATGGCGGCCTCCTTAGGCACCTCCTGATAAGACAGTAAGGATAGAATGCAGCAACCAGACTCAAAGCAGAATAGTAGTTTAACAACCAGTGCAGAAAAATGTCAGCCTTGTATGCTGGTACCTGTATAATATCTTTAATTTTTAAATTGCTAGAAGAGAGCCCTCTTCTATCTGGGTGTGTAAAATTAGTAAAACCGGGAAGAAATACTGTTAAACTAATGTATCTTTGTTAAATGACACTTTGTATGCAAAGCATTTTTTTTTTCCTTTTTGGCCAAGAATATTAGGGGTCAGATATACATATAAGATACATATGATAACAACAAGATTTGGTCTTAGAAAATTTCCAGAGTGACTTTGGGGTTAATAACAATCTTACACATGAATAGACCTATAGTATGAGTGTAAAGCGTATGAGCTAGTCAACTGTATATTAAGATGACAATAAAAATGGCAAAGTCCTTTGAGTTCTATAGGAATTCAGTAGATGTAAGTTGAGCTGATTCTATGAAACCGCAGTACTGAAAATATGGTTGTATATATTAGCTGGTGCCTTATAACTGAAATGTTAATCTAAATATATTAGTGCTCATATTTATGACAGTGAAGACTTTATATTCTATATCCATGAATAATAGATAATGCCGATGGGTGTAGTTCAGGTTTATGAATAAAAGAAGCAAATACAATAGGACCAAAACTTTATGTGTGGACACATAGTGAACGAATGTGTGATATATTATTTTATTATTTTGATGATAAATTATTTTTTAAATTTGTGGTAAAGTATGCATAACAAATTTGACCATTTTAACTATTTTTAAATGTGGCGTTAAGTACTTTTGCATTGTTGATGATAAATTTTTATTAAGACCAAGGTCATGTATATCTTGTATTTTTTTTTTTTTTTATCATGGGAGAACCAAATCTTTTGAGGAGTCATTGACTGGAGTGTAACTGAGTCCTATTGACACCAGGAAGTCAGGTATAAGGAGAGAGGATACAGGGGCAAAATACAAGTACCTCGGCGCAAACTTTACTTGTTTGAAATAAATCCTAGTATATATATTCTAGGATATTTATACTTTTTTTTTTTTTGCATTTGAGTCAGTACCTACTTAATGATGACAGAATATTATTAATAGTTTATAAATGGGAATTCAGTCTATAAATTCATCCTCAGTAATCTGCATTTACACCAAATGGCCACTGCCTGGTACCTATTACCAGGTACCTGGTACCTATCTCTATATATTAGAGATATATGGAGATGGGTAGGAAATGTATTCAAGGATCAAATATTTGTCCTCAATATGACATTGAAGGTGTTAGAGACAAGTGGAATTCTGCAGTGCTTCTTGGAACAGCTGGATTTTTAGAAGAACGTTGTTTTTCAAAGAGTAAAATGAACATTAACTACTACGTATAAGGCAATATGCAAGATCATGATTAAAATTTAGCACTGATAATCGCTTTTCAGCCTTTTGGCTGAGGTCAAGTGTAAAATTTAGCATTACTATTTAGTTCTATTAAACATCTTTTTTTATATTACATGAATAGAAATTAAATGTGAAGGAATATGATTATATTTTTAAATCCTAAAAGTTTTACTTCTTTTTTCTTGAAATGCAACTGTTGATCATTTTTTTTTTTGTGATTTTTTTTACATTAAAATTTCTTTAACATGCACTGGATTTCAGAACATATTTCTTTAATAAAAACCTATTTACTGATAGGATTAAACTTTTCTTCTTTATTAATAGGATTTTAATCCAGGACAACTGGTGAAATCGCTTCATATGCAAATATTTCTGAAAAGTAAAAAAATTAAAATTCTTTGTGTCCTCTTTACTAACCAATTTGAACATTTGGTTCTTAATTTTCAAATACTGTATTATAATATTAACAAATTTGCAAATATTTAGGATAAGAGTATTAGCTATTTAAACTTTGTAGCCTCATATTAAAAGATATTGGCTTTCATTCTTCAATGTTTTGGCTTTTCAAAATCTTTGCTATTTTAAATAGTTATATAAAAACATTCTAACAACATTAAAAAATAAAATATTCTAAAAAATATTTCTCATGTAGTAGTTTCTGTTGATGTTCAGATCAAGAATAGTTGGATAAACATAGAGAATGATAGGGATTTACATTTTTATTGTCAGAGGCTATTTCCGATTAAAATATCTCTAATTTCTAGCTTCTCTGGCATTACTGACCCCACATGTACTCTGTTTATATTCTTATTAATTACTTATGTATATTATGTGACTACAGTAGTCTATTTGCACTGAAAAAAAAAAGATGAGTACAGTTGGGATTAGGTTCTATTTCTAATTAAAGGTTGTGCATTGCTTTCCTCCTGACTGCATGATTCTGTAAGTTTTAAAACAAGGTATATTGTAAATCCCTGGAGAGACTTTGTGTCATTTTCTTATGTATCTTTCTCCAACTTTTCGATTTGAGAAATCTTGTGAATTCTCTGCATTTTTACTTTCCATTTAAAAACCTTCACGTGAGAGTCCTAGAAAGTTTCACCTATTGTGGAAACCCTATTTGGTAATTATTTTCAACATTTATTTGGTAAAATAAAACAAGAGAAACTACTCTCCACTGAAGGAAGAATCTGGTTGGTAGGTGGATGGCTTGTTTTCGTGTGTGTGTGTGTGTGTGTGTGTGTGTGTGTGTGTGTGTGTGTGTGTGATCACGAAGGTGAGCAACAGGACTCCTTTCCTGCATAAATAGCAAGGACCTAGTAAAGTCTTTTATTTTAGGTAGTAATGAGAGATAATAGAACTTGGCAACTTAAGTATTTATAACAGAGTTGAAGAATCAAAACACCATCTCTGGTACCTGTAAAATCCAAACACGGCCTAATGAATTTTAAATAACATATAAGACAAGTCTTGGTTTTCACATAATTTTATTATAAATGTTAACATATTTAGATAAAATGTTATTCCAAAATGCTAGAGCAGCCCAAAGTATCTTCTTTTTATTGGAGAATGGTATTAGAAACCAAGATCTTGGATGCTAGGTATGTTTGTTTCACTTAGGCCCTCTCTATTGACATAGCAAAGAAATATGTGTGTATACTGACCTGTGTACACACACACACACACACACACACACACACACACACACGCACACATTTCTATACATAAACTAAATGTAATTTTTTATGACTCCAGCTCTAATCCATTGCCATATGAATCATTCTAGCCTCTTCCTCTTGCTTATCTGTAAATTTCCACTCCATCATCTGCCACCCATCCACATGTATACTGTGCCAGAATTGTTAACTTGTACCCCTTTGAGAAACAACTGTATTAGCTAGAGTACAGTGCTGATATATACTTCCTTTTGCCTTTAGTCTCACAGACTCCACTCACTTCTAAAATCACTTAGCATCATTTCCCCAACCGTATTCAGTGAATGTTTTAAATATTTCTAATACATTTAGTCTCTCCTCACAGTCCGTATTATTTCCTTGAATCTCCGGATCTATAAATGATTTATTAAAAAAAATTGTGTACGTTAAAGTTTGCTCTTTGTGCTATATGTTATGTGGGTTTTGAAGAAATGTGCACTGTCATAAATCTACCATTATAATATCATACAGAATAGTTTAATTGCCCTAAAAATTCTAGGTACTTCACTGATTTATCCCTCCTTATTCCCTCCCTGACAACCACTGATTTTTAAAAATATTTTTGCCTTTTCCAGAATATCACATAATTGGGATCATATAGTATATAGCCTTTTCAGACTGGCTTCTTTCACTTAGTGATATTCATTTAAGGTGTTTCTAGCAGCTTATGGCTTCAGCATCTTTTACTCTAGGTAAGCTGTTCTTGGCTATGATTCTCTATATATGCCTGTCTTTACAGATTTTGGGTGGTGATTTGCCCTGTGACCTCAATTCTCTGATTGGTCCAAGAATAGTTGTTGATTTTTAGTTTGTTAAACTTTTCTCTTGCTGTAATCATGGGGAATCATGACTTCTAAGCTCTTTAGAAACAAAAGCTAAACCCAAAAGTCTCTGGCCTTTTTCTTAAAATCTTGACATCTCTTCTTCTTAGAAAGCAGTTTGTCTCTTATTTAGAGTCGGCCGATGCCCCTTTACCTGCTCTCAACCGTTCTGCAATTCCTCTCACCCCACTCTCTATTGATTATATACCACCCATACCCAAGCACTTTAGGTGCTAAGCCCTCCTCTGTAACAGGTGAGAAAGAGCTGGGGAAGATTGGGAGAAAGCAGATAACGTGCTGCATGAAGTGTTGTTCACTCTATTCTTTCTAATGCATATTTTCTATCATTTTAATGTTTTTAAGGGTATACAGAGGATTCTATATTTCTGTTTATCATAATCTCAATGCAGCAAAATGCGATGTTTAAAAAAATTAATCTTCCACAAGGGATGCATAAACATGAGACTAGGAACTAAAAACTGAGAAGAGGGGAAAGGAAGCCAAGTCAATAAAAATCGTCTGTGCGTGGTGCTTCGGTCCTCCCTCGAGCATAAATATTACTAATATGGACGATATCCAACTTAATTTAAAATAACACTGCTTTAAAAAAGGGTAGCAAGGCAAAAGAAAAAGGAATACGTCATTCCAGCCGAACCACTGACTAGCAAGTATGACCTTCCTGTAGTAATTCTTTAAAGAACAATAATAATTCTTATTGTTAATGCTTATTTTCTTATGGGAAGTTCATTTTCATGAGGTTTTCTTTTATTTTACGGTAATATTTAATGTTTAAGATGGTAATGCCAATGGTACACAACTTAAATGAAGATTATATCCTAATTTATAAAGATTCATTCTCAGTGAATCTATAGATTATTCAAAATCTTTCATCTAATCCGATTTTTCACCTTTGATTTTCTTTATACGTCTCAAATTTCATTAAATCATAGATGGGAAACGTTTATCTAATCTAACCACTGCCATCCACTTCATATTTGCATCTTCTCTGTGCCAGTGAATGGCTTGGGTGTTTCTGATGGCGTGAAAATCACCTCCTGCTAAGACTACCCGTTTCCTTATGTCACGGGAGGTTCCTTTATGTAATGACTGAAAGGTGTTGCCTCCTGTGTCTATCCAGGCAGAGTGAGGGTCTCTTCACGGAAGGTCAGCCAGTGGGGAGGAGGTGAGCCCTGCCTGTGGGCATGAGATCAACAGTAGGAAGATGAGTCATCAGCTGAGAAGCACTCCTGAGCAAAAGGCGGAGTGCAAGGTTTTTTTTTTTTTTTTTTTTAATGATTTGGAGGGAAGCGTGCCCACCTAGTCATCCCTATAGGTTAAATCCCTAATGAACACCCTCACCCCACTTCCGCTTTCCTAATGACCTATCTGACACCAACACCCAACCCTACCACTGTCTTGTGGAAAATCTGCCAAGCTTTAAGAATGTCTCACATGCACGTAAAGAACCACGACAATGATACTGTGCATTTTTAAAGCACTTTTTAGCTCATGAGTTCAGTTAGTATTATGAGACCGATTTCTCTAAAGCTTCCAAGATCTTGAGATAAATGAATGCATAGGCACTCTGTATAGTCTCCTTAGTTTTATATTCGCAACCAAAAAAGAAACCATCATGTAGCCTCTGACACCTTTATGAGAAGTGCGTTAAGATCAGATTCAGTCTAGACAGAATGGAATTTGGGTTTAAATGGAAAATTGTTTTTCTGGAGTTTATTAATGACTTAATGCCTTAGTGCTACATGTACATGCCCTCGGCATGTATCAAGTCAAACATAATTTTGCTATTTTGTCCTAGTCCCTTCACCATTTGTTTTTTGAATATGCCCTATTGATCCTACCCCTAAAAAGGCATTTGAATACACGCCTCCTCCCCCTGCCGCCGCCCCCATTCCCTCTGTGGTTCAACCTTAGTTAAAACTCTCATTACCACTCCTCCAGAGTTTTGTTGAAGGTCAGAGATGAGAAACGCTATCGGATTTTATCATATGTGAGGCTGCAGATAGTTAGCTTCTTGGAATTGACATTAATAAACTGCGAAAATAGTGTTCACTTTACAGAAAAGATGTAATTCTTTCTAAATTGAACCTGAACCTGTTTAAGCTGTCACCGAGGTGCCAGAAGTTGCCCTGTTCTTTCTGTGTACGTAAAAGTAATGAGATTTATTTAATGAACATGAGCTCATTTCTGTAAGGAGCACCGTGAGTTGTGGACACCTCTCCTCGGCCCTGCTGCAGGCGCAGCTGCTGGCCCGGCTCCCCCATGTCCAGATTCTTCTGTTTTACTCCCTTCCGTGCTGTCTGCCATGGGACCCGGCGTCACCACATGGTTTTAATAGTGTTCCAGCTTGAGTTTCATCCTTCCTGCTTGCCTTCTTCCATTCTTTTCCCTCTATTTGTTCATTGTTATCTCATTATAGACAAAGTCTACTTTTCTCTTCTTTAAAAGCCAAAGGTGGCCTCCTAATCTCTTAGGTGGAACATGGACCAGCCTCTCATGAGTTCAGCCACTGTTTTTATTCTATGAACATGAAATATAGGAGAAGAGGGAGGGATGGATGACACACCGATATTGACTTCATGTACTATAGTTATTAATAATAATAATAGCTGGAAATCATAGATTCATAGGAAAAATAGAAAGGAAAACTTTTTGATAGGATAGTAAACATATATCACTAATGCATCATTGTCTTTTTTTCATAAGCTTCTTTGGTCTGTACTATTGATAGTTTTAAATGTTATAGATTCCTGTGGAGCCCGAATTATGTGGAGTTTGTATTCCAAAAGTTTGTTTATAATTACTTGCTTGGGACCTTATATAATTAAAACACTATTATCAATGTTTAGGGTGCTAGGTTAGCCCACGAAATAACCATTCAATCCATTATAATGAATCTAAGTTATAATTTTCATAAGTTTAATACTTATAACTGGCATTTATAAAGTTGTCTCAGAAGAAAAAACATTCCGAATTTCATCTTAAGATACCTTGAACATTTGGCTGTGATTCTGTTAGTGACTGAGTTGGAATGGGCTATTACAGTGGTCACCTAAAAATCAGGGGTATATTAACTCTACTTATGCATATGGAAAGTTACCTTTCCTGTTTGCATACAGTGAAATGAGTCGGTAAGTCAGCTTACTCCTGAGCTGCACTGGTTCTTACACTCACAGATGGGCAAGTGTGATTGCTCTGAATTTAGACCTTCACTCATCTTTTTGCATGTTTGAACAGATCTGTCATCCAATGTTAAGAATCGTATATTACCTGAAGAAAAATTTATGTGATGGAGAGGTTAGGGAGCAGCTATTCGTAAAAGGCTATAGATCCGGAAAAAAATTATGTAGAAAACAAACGTAATCCTGTACATCCCTAAAATGCAAACCATATGGGAACCTTTTCTGAAATGATGATTCTGAATAAAGCAATGGTGGTGAGTTGTGTACTTGTCAGGATCACAAGAGAGTCTTTTTCAGTCTTCCAAGCTGCTTGAATTCTTATAGCTCCTCCTTCCAACCCTGCAACACTTACCCAGCTGAGTACCTCCATTGTGGTGTCTCTGATACTGGGTGGAGTACGCCATATTGCTCGGGAGTGCTGGGTGGGAGAAAGCTCTCTAACTACTGGCTTATAAGAGTAGATAACAGAGATCTGAAAAACTTTGAGATATTTGTGAATCTGTGCTGTGAATTTTAATGTGACTTGCCAATTTTTTAAAATAATAGAGCAGGAAGAAGTATCTGAAAACAAGTAATAAGTCTCAAAAGAAATCACTTTTTGGTTTTACCTGTGACCAGTGTGTCGTTGGACCACTAAAGTTACCATGTTATCTGTGTTCCGAGAATAAAAAAGAATATGGAAGGATATGTGTGTTTGAGGCTGATGGTTCAATAATAAGCGGACCAAAAAACAGATAAAAAAGCGAGCATTTCTTAAGTACCTAATCTAGACCAGGAGCTTCTACATATACACATTCCACACTATTATATGCTGCTAGATACTGCATACCTTTTTCTACAGATGAGTATATTGAGGCTCAGTTTAAATAATTTGCTCAGGACACATCTAATGTAGTAGTAAGATCCAGTGTCACGAGCAGTTGCACAGGGCCTCATTCTTAGATGGGCCCCCATGCTTGGTTTAATGCTCTGCTGTTATCATCCTGAAATTCTTAAAAAAGTTTGAACAAGAGACCTCAACTTTTCATTTTGTGCTGGGTCTTAAAAATTGCATAGCAAGTCGTGCTGGTAGGTTATGCCTATCTCTTCCATGGAGGCCCCTAAAGTAAAGACATGCACTGAAAACTCCTAGGCCTGGTAAGGCAGACAGAGAGAAGTGGCGGGTAGCTCTAGGGGCTTGGACAGCAACAACTCTGTGTTCTGGAATCAGGATATTAGGCTGGGGGGGATGCCACCCTCAGAAGAAGAACCATTGCCTCATATGATGGTTTAAGTGGTTTCTGGTTGCCATTGTGGGTTGATGCTTTATATTCATTTCCTCTTGCTGTGTAACAAATTACCACAAACTTAGTGGCTTAAGTCAACACACATTTATTATCTCATAGTTTCTGTGGGTCAGGAGTCTGGGCATGGCTTAGCTGGGTCCTCTGCTCAGTGTCACCAAGGCGTAATCAAGGTATTGGTTAGGCTGCATTCCTATCTGGACCTCGGGGTCCTCTTCCAATCTCACGTGATTGTTGGAGAAATTCAGTTCTTTTGGATTGTAGGACTGAGACCCTGGAGACTAGACTAGACTAGGCCTCCCAGAGGCCACCCACAGTTCCTTGATGTGCGTCGCTGTCCATAGGCAATTCACACGTGACTGCTTCTTCAAGGGCAGTGGGGGAATCTGTCTTTCTCTACCTAGTCAGCTGTAATATAATTATGAGTGACGTTCTATTACCTTTGCCATTTTCTATTGATTAGAAGCAAGTCACAAGGGGAGGAGTTTACACAAGGACCTTAATATAAGGCAGTGAGGAATATTGAGAGTATCGTAGGGTCTGTCCACTACATATAAAAGTCTACGGTTGTCGGACACTTTGCCTAGGTGGGTCTTTTCCTTCACGTGGATTGCTAAGACCACCAAACTTTGTATGTACACCCATGAGATACAAGGAAGGCATTGTAGATATTCACTCCCCATCAATACTTGTATCTCGTGTATTTTTTTGCTTTTTGCTACTTCAAAAATAAGTCAGAGTAAAAGCAACCTTGAACTGAGTTACAATCACTATTCATGACCATCTTCAAACCCCAGCTACAATCAATGTCTGCCCCAGCTCACTATTAACTGGCAGATCTGGGTTTGTATGGCTCTGAATTTTATACTCTTTACTGGGATACAGTCACTGTCTTCTGGGTCTGAAATTTATATGTTCTGGGGGACCCATTTTGTGTAAGGGAATGCAAAATCATAATTTATAAGGTTAGGTACAGATTGAATATTTAGAATGAGAGATTAAACCACAACAAATTACTGAAATTTTGGAGGTCCAGGTCTCTTTTTTCTGAGATCTATCTCTAAGTACTTTGTCAGAAATGCTTATATAGAAATGCTTCTAATTGCAGTCTGGTTTCCTCCCATTAATCTAAAATATTCTATGGCTTCCAGCAACTTCTAATACCCAAAGGAAGCAGTACAAGTGATGGTCCTTGAAGCTTCATTAGCTTCCCAAGAAATTTGCCTCTGCTTCTCACTTATTCTCAGTACTCAATGCGTGGTTCCTGGACCAGCAGCATCACCACCTCTGAGAGCTTGTTAAAAGGCAGAATCTCAGACCTCACCCATACTTTCTGAAGAAAATTCTGCTTTTTAGCAAGATCCTGGGGAATTTATATGCACATTAGTGTTTGAGAAACACCACAATATACCACATAATGAGCAGCACTGCTTCCTCTAGGGGCTCACACTGGTTTTTTTCTTGGCCAGAGCAAGTGGGTAATAGACCTTAGCCCACAGTTGGTAACAATCTTGTCAAGAAATAGTAAGAGCCCGTCAAACCGCTTTAAATTAATACAAGTCTCCAGAGTCAGACAAATTAAATCCTTGGGGTACAGAAAAAATTCATAGTCGTGATTAGAGAAGCACTGCCAGTAATCTCTGAAAAATCACAGAGAACGAGGGAGGTGCCATTCTTTTTAAAGAAACAAAAAGAAAAAATTCAGAATTACCGGTAGTGAGTCTGATTAGTTTCCTACATGTTTCCGGAAGGAATTATTAAACAGGTAACTTGTCAGTTCTTAGGAATAAAATGGTGATCACCAGGAATCATGCCAAAGTAACTTCATTTGATTTTCTTATGATATGTTTCCAAGATGGGGAGGCCCAGGCAAAGCTATAGGTATGATGGTTTTGATTTTAAATAGGAATTTACAAATCTAATGACATTCGTATAGACAATATGCAGAAATGTGGTACTGATAATAGCACAGCCAATCAAATTCATGGCTGGTTAAATGATTAGCTCCTCTAAGTTGAATCACAAGTAAGATGAGGAAAGGAGTTGATCGTGGGTCCCTGTATCAATCAAGATTCAATTCCAGAACTGGAACCGCTAGGATTGATATGAAATGAGGCACTGATTGCAAGGATTTGACCTCGTGTGATCGTGGGAACTGGTTAAAGTGCTTATGGAAGGCTCCCGCTTTTGCTGGGCCTGAAGTCAGCGTAGCAGAAAGCCAGGAAGAAAAGACGAATGTGAAGGGGGAAAGCAAGGACAAACCGGAGCATGTAGGGAGGATGGTCTGGATCCTGCTTCTGCCTCCAAGGTTCCAATTCCGAAGATGCAGGTATCTAGCAGAGACACTGAGGTCCAAACATGCACCTGACCTGGGAGTTTGAGAAGCTGAAAGGCTGTGGCCCTACCCTTTGCTGCATGCCAGCCAGGTCAGCCAGCAGATTTACAGCTGATCCGTATGAGCTGCGAAAGTGCATGGCCCAGTGCCAGCCTTCCAAGCTTACATGTGGCTGCTGCTTCGCTTTTGCCTTTTAATCTCACCTAAATTTCTCTTGTGGCCAATCTCAGCTCAGAACCATGAAGGAAAGGAATTCTGGGAAATGTAGTTTTTTCTCAGCTGAGTCGACACAGTTCAAAGCTACTATAGCCATAAAGTTCTATTCTTAGTCTTGTTCTGTTGATTATTTTTAATAATGCAGAGCTGCGAATGAGAACACAAACGTTCCATATTAATGAAAGATAATAATGGGGGAAACTGGGTATCATGGCATATGGAAACTCCCCTCTCTTTGCAGTTTTTCTGTAAGTCTAAATACTTAGAGAATTTATTTAAAAAGAGACACAGTACAGAAGACACAATCAATGAGTGACTTTGGCAACCAGGGTATAGATGGAATGGTTAATTAAAAAAATAGAGAATATTTATGAGGTACTTATAATTGAGTAAATGTTTACGAAGTAGTTGTAATTAGAGTACTTATAATTCTTGCCTTCAGATATTTCAGATGTTGCATGTAAAGGCATCAGGCTCAGTGTAGTTTCCAGTAGCCGAACAAGAACAAATTGATCAAAGTTACATGGCAGCAAATTTCAACTCAGATGGCAAGAAGAATTTTATAACTATTAGAGCTCTCCAGATATGACTGATCTGCCTTTAGTGGAGGGCAGAGCTCTTCCTCCTACTGATCTTCAAGAAGAGGCGACAGCAATGTCACAGTGAAGAACAGTCGGAGGGAATGAGCCTGAAGGTGTCTTTATTTCAGAAGCAGTGATTACATGGGCCTTATTCAACTCCACTGCCATTGCCTTGGTTCAGGTGGCTGCAAGCAGACCTCAGAAGCTAGCTGTTTTCTTATGACATCCAGATGGCAAGTTTTTCTCTGATCATCTTGAAATTACACAGTCTAGATAGGAAGGGAGAAATAATGGTTGAGCACTGTGAAGAATGGGTTTAAGAAAAGCCTCTGAGATTATACACTCTTCTTTTCTCTTAAAAAGAACACTAAAAAACAGGAAAACAAAACGAAGACATGAAACAAAACCCCACAGAGCTTTTATACTGGATATTATCATCTCGGTTTTAAATACTATCTGGCATAACGATGCTTGAGGGCAACTCCAGTGATATGATTAACTTTTGGAGGGCAGGCATCCATGACTGTATCCATAGGACCAGATGTCTCTTACCCTCTGGAAATCCAGATCAATTTCATTTTCTAGGGAAACAACACTAGCAGAAATTTTGCCCACCGCCCTTCTGCTCCTACTGGCGAAATAATATTTTGCTTACGTGTTTCCATGCGCGTGCATTTCCTCTTCACACATCTCTACTTTGTGTTTCATGCTCTAAAAATTATGGAAGCTAAAGAATACAGAAATGAATATGAAATGCTGGTATCTTCTATCATGTTTAACAAGTGTATATACATCAAAGCTCAGGCAAATTTTAGCCCTTCCAGTAAAAAATAGTTTAGTTGGTAGATCTCAGGTCAAGAAATATCTCAGTATATTTAATATAGCAAAGGTAATAAACTACATATATACATTTGTGTGCATGTGTATGTGTAGCTTGTTATTTTTAATAAAAAATGTATATTCAAATGGAGAGTTCTGCCACCTTGAACTATAAGTATGTAAGTACATGATAAATAGATAATCTGTCATTTGTAGGCTCTGTATTCTTAGGCAATGGTTTACATGCAATAGTAAATTTAAATAAGGTAACTTTTCAGTGGAAGATCCTGACTTTTGGAATTTATGTCTACTCTCATACCACACCTGTGTTCTAATTTCTTCGCTTATATTAATTATAATCAAATTAAGCTTATGAGTTATGACAAAGTGCAAGAAACAGCACAGACCTGTTTTTTACTGAGAATTTGCAGGCCTAACAGCCTAGTCTTCCTGGCCCATGTCTTTCTTGTCTCTGGTCTAAGAGAAGGCCCATAATTTCTACTCTCCAGCATCAGTTTCTCAGAGTATCCATTTCCTGGATTCAGACCCTTAGAGCCATGGTGGAAGAGGTCTTTAAAGCATCGGCTTTCATAGTTCGCTTTGTGTTCTTATGCTTCATCCACACTTTTCTCTGGCCTCTTGGATAGCCACTGTTATTATTTATGTACACGTGGGTCTCCTCACACCCCTTTCCTGTTGGGGACTGTGTTGTGTTTATTTGTTCATTTCTTCCCGCTCCGCAGTGTGGTTTTGTGTTTGCTGTTGCCCACACTGGACCTTCAACCCTTTCCCTCTTCATCTCCCTCCTAATATCAACACGTTATTTCAGGGTCACCTGAAATGTCATAGCCTCGGAGAAATAGATTGTTCAGTTGGAATTAATCACATCTTTCGCTGTATTCCCACTCCACTTAGCTTGGGTCTCTTTTATAGCTCTTTCCTTCTGCTGTGTATTTTACTTATTTATGTCTCGTGGCCACCCCAGAGACATACACATGCACACACTCTGTCGTAAGCTCCTTAAAGACTGCCATCCTATTTATCCCGCCACAGGGGCTGATTAGTATTTGCTTTACACATTGCAGATGCCTCAGAAATGTTAGTCGAATGACACATCTCAGGGTCTTGTTAAGATCATTTCAGAACCATGTATTCTCTGATGGCTTACAAATTTATATCCCCAGCCTGGACCTCCCTTTTCCTCTCTCGTACTCATATATCCGGTTATCTGCTTATCTCTAGTTGGCTTTCTAATTAGAATCTCAAACTTAGCAAGGCCAGAAAACTTTCTTTTTGCTCCGTTTCCCTCACTAAGCCTTCCTCATGTCAGTAAAATGAGTATGGTTTACAGCGCTGCCGAGGCCAAAGCCTGCGAGTGAGACTTGATGTCCCTTTTCCTCACATTCCATATCCAATTCATCAACAGACTTTGTTAGTTCATTACCAAAACATATCCATTTTCACCATCTTTGTATTCGTAGCCCTGGTCCAAGCCACCGTCGTATCACCCCTGGATTAGTGACATTGTCATTTTACCTGAACTACAGCCACGAGCTCCACATCAGTCTTCTGGCCTCCATTATTGCTCCCCGAACATCAGTTCTCTACACCGTTGCCAGAGGAAACTGTACGGCTCACATCAGACCATCGCATTCTCACGTTACAGCTCCCCAATGGCTTCTACTTACAATTAAATGTGAATTTCTAACCATATCATCCAAAAGCCCATGTAATCTGACCCCTGAGTAACCTGTGACTTTCTTTCTTTCTCTTACCCCTGTGTTCACTGAGTGACAGTGACATTGACCCCCTTCCCATCCCTCAAACATGGCAGGCTGGTTTGTTCCTGCCAGGAATTTTGTTTTTGCCATAGTTTCAGCTCAGAACTTCTCATGATCATCTCTTTCTAGTCCTAAATAAAGCCTTCCCTGACCACTTGGCTCGTGAGCATCCTCAGTCATCCTCTTTCATGATTTCTTCTTCTTTCTGGACTTTCTAGGTGTAGGATGCATTTGTCCCCTCACATCCCAACTAGAGCGTGATCTCTAGCATCTAAAATAACACCTGCCTTTTAGTTATTTATTGGCCAACTGATTTGACTAATGCCATCTCGCTGGCCACGTGGCTTGCTCCCCGAGGCTATTGGTTTTGTTTTCTGTGGTTGAGGATCTTTGCTCTGTCTTAACTGACAGCTGTTCCTTAAGCTTCCCTGGAGCTCCTTACAAGTGGACACCATGCCTGTATCACCGCTGCTTCTCAGAGGAGTTGGCTCAGGGTAGAACAGAATAGATGAGCATGTGTGTTTTCTCTTTAATTCTGTAATCACTCTTTCCTCCCTCATTCTTTTCCTAATGGAATGGCTTGTTAGTTATAGGAAACTTAAATTCCTATTAGAGACTTTTAAAACTGAGATTGGGGAATTGATGAGGCCTGTAATTGGTAAAAGAAACTCTGACCTAAGGTACTTGCTTAATGAAAGAGTGTGGTAGGAGAGCAGTGGGAATAGTTTCACGTAATGGAAGAGATGAAGATTTGATGCTCATGGTACCAGCTTATTAGGCAGGAAGACCGATGCTATTAATTCACTGAAAAGACGATTGTCAGAAAAGTTCATTTGCTCTCCAAGCTGAGAGACTGGATTAGGTCTTCTCACAGGTTACAGCCCCTTTACTTAGGTTAATATGATTAAATAAAAATTTATCTTTATTATAAAATTTTATCTTATATAACTTAGTATTCTCAACCTATCATTGGTATTGGACCTAGGTTGCTGGCTTCACTTGCAACCAATGAGATGCTTCAGGTTCCTTGGCAAATTCTCATGATCAAGAAACAGTCTGATTCTATAAAAACAAACAAACAAACAAACAAACAGTTATCAGTATTCTGCAAGCATGACCCAGACTGTTTTCAATGTTTCCAATATAGTTTTTTTCACACCGTACACTGTACCAGATTTTGAAAGTTGAGCCCAAAGAATTAAAATAATGAAGTCGACTTTTAATTATTTTCCATTTCCTATGAACCCCTCCTCAACCCAAGTCTGCTTGCACTCCAGACAGAAGCTGGACCTCTTGATGATGACTTGTGATCCCAAAGAAAAACTAGTCTCTTTCCATCCTGTTCTCCCCATTTGGGCTTCAAATGACCCCTTGTCTCTGCCCCCATATCAAATTCCCCATTTCCTTAGTGCTTTTTTTCCAACTAGATTAATGAAGAAAAACAGATTTGTCATGAGTAACAGTACCTCGATATGTGGATCCAAAGGTATTTGAACTTTAAAAATAAAAATTCCTGGAGAGAATATCTAAAGACTAATAAATCATCAGTGGTAGAATTTTAAACACAACTTTAATCCACATCATATTCTAAAACACCCCTCATGTGCCTAATGTCTACACTACTGATGATACAGCAAATTAGTAGAATTAAAAAATGGCGTGTGTAGCTTCTATTTTACTAAAATATCATGGGTTTACTTACTAAGGTCTAGTTTCAGCTTGGGATCCAGAAGCATCCTCAGCATGCCCTGCAGAGTGTCATGGAGACCTCGCTGTGCCTCTTTCCCTTTGGCTGGTCCCTCTGGCTGACTTCACAATGGAAAAAGCAAGAGCTTGGCAGGCCCCTCAGAGTCAACATACCCAAAATGAACTTATTTTTTCTTTCTTTTTCAAGGATATAGTCACTTCTTTATTTCCTGTCTTGGTTGAAAACATTACTAAACAATCAATTACTTAAACCAAAACCTGGAGGTCAACGTAGAAACATTATTTTCCCTCAATTTCCATATATATCCAGGTACCAAAACTTATATATTCTACTTCTTATCTGCACTGCCAGTCTTCTAGATTAGTTTTGGCTTTCATCATATTTATCTCAGACAAATCACGTGCAATAGGCTCCCATGTGATTCTTTCGGTATCCAGTGTAGCTCATCTTCTATACTTCTAAAACAGTTCGTCTTCTATACTTCTAAAACATGAAGCCTTCCATCATTCCCCACTGCCTGTCGAATTAATTCCAAAGTAAGGCAAATGCGTTATCCTTCGTGACCGTGCTTTGCCTCTTCACAATACAGCCTTGTTTCTTGACATTCACCCACGGAATTCTATGTTCCAGCCACCTAGAGCCCCTTGCCATTTTTTAAGAGCTTCATGTTTTCTTGCCCCTGTGATGAGCTTCTTTATCCGTTACTCTCACTTCTTGAATTGCTTCCCCAACCTGAGGCCATTCCTTCTTATCTGTCAAGATTCTATGCACACATAACATCCTCTGTGAGATCTTTCCGATTGCTATGATCTTTAGGCAGAGTGTCCTTCTCCCTACTTTGTGGAACAATTAGACCAAATGTACAGCTTTATCCTAAAATGTATTGCTTTGGTTGACAAATGCTTGAGTCTTTGCTCTCTCTAGTTGACTGAAGACATTGAGAGCAGAGTCTGCATTATTTATTGTTATCATTTTCGTATCACCCGGTAGAGTATATACGGCATCTGGTAGGCATTCGATAAATATTAAAAGAACAATAATCACGACTAACACGAATCGATCCCTTATTATATGCCAGTTTGGTTCTAACCACTTTAACTTGAATTGTTTTATTAAATCGCTACAACAATGCTTT
>NW_011889010.1:1231622-1239957 GCF_000151845.1 Pteropus vampyrus
CTTGGTTGAAAACATTACTAAACAATCAATTACTTAAACCAAAACCTGGAGGTCAACGTAGAAACATTATTTTCCCTCAATTTCCATATATATCCAGGTACCAAAACTTATATATTCTACTTCTTATCTGCACTGCCAGTCTTCTAGATTAGTTTTGGCTTTCATCATATTTATCTCAGACAAATCACGTGCAATAGGCTCCCATGTGATTCTTTCGGTATCCAGTGTAGCTCATCTTCTATACTTCTAAAACAGTTCGTCTTCTATACTTCTAAAACATGAAGCCTTCCATCATTCCCCACTGCCTGTCGAATTAATTCCAAAGTAAGGCAAATGCGTTATCCTTCGTGACCGTGCTTTGCCTCTTCACAATACAGCCTTGTTTCTTGACATTCACCCACGGAATTCTATGTTCCAGCCACCTAGAGCCCCTTGCCATTTTTTAAGAGCTTCATGTTTTCTTGCCCCTGTGATGAGCTTCTTTATCCGTTACTCTCACTTCTTGAATTGCTTCCCCAACCTGAGGCCATTCCTTCTTATCTGTCAAGATTCTATGCACACATAACATCCTCTGTGAGATCTTTCCGATTGCTATGATCTTTAGGCAGAGTGTCCTTCTCCCTACTTTGTGGAACAATTAGACCAAATGTACAGCTTTATCCTAAAATGTATTGCTTTGGTTGACAAATGCTTGAGTCTTTGCTCTCTCTAGTTGACTGAAGACATTGAGAGCAGAGTCTGCATTATTTATTGTTATCATTTTCGTATCACCCGGTAGAGTATATACGGCATCTGGTAGGCATTCGATAAATATTAAAAGAACAATAATCACGACTAACACGAATCGATCCCTTATTATATGCCAGTTTGGTTCTAACCACTTTAACTTGAATTGTTTTATTAAATCGCTACAACAATGCTTTGAAGTAAATAATTTAGCAAATGCTTTCAGTGCCCCGTGTCGCTGTCCTTTAACGCAGCTCTGATCTCAGTCGTCTCTGTGGCAAATAGTTTCGTGCGAGCTCAGAATCATGCTGAGTTTATCACCTCAGACATACTGTGTCAATCTGCTTTCTGTCTCAGTTCTTCTCCAGAGGTGTAGGAAGTCACTAGATCTGTTTGTGAGCCTAGCGCAAAGTGAAGATTTAACATTCTCAGAGCAACCCTCAACGGAAGGTGCACAACAGCTGCTGGGTTAATGCTCCAGCCTCCCCTCCTTTGAATCGACAATTCTAAGAGGCATTCTCTGCATTCTCAGAGGTCCCAGATGAATCAGCCTGCCATCGCTTATAGAAACAGCTTTGATAGTTTATACCTGTGTTGCCCTGTCACACTCTTGTCATTCTTCGTTCCTTCTGGAGGTGTCTTCCAAGTAAACTATATACACACAAAGTCCCATCAGATTCTGTTTTGGGAAACTCAAATTAAGACAAGTACTACCATTATCCCCATTGGATTGGAAACAGAGGAACAGGAGGGGGAAAATGTTGCCTCAGGTCTTACAGTTGGAAAGTAAGGGAGACTGGGCTTGAATTCATTCTGGCTGCAGAGCCCGTTTTTTTGACTGTCACTTCATGCTGAATAAAGGTTATAACAGATGTAGGGGCCTCAGAGTGCATAGGATAAGCTACCTACCCTAATTGTGTTTAAGACTTGTATTTAACCGATTAAAATTCATATTCCTCCCTGAGGTTTAGAATACAAAGGCTTTTGCATCTTTGAATTTTCCCCCCTCCAATTAAATTCCAATTTTAAGTTCTAAAGTGTTTGTTCCAGAGGAAGAAAAGTTTAGAAGAGTGACAGGGGAGACATTAAAGTGTTAAAACTTCCCATGCTTACGAGCTCTTTTTTTTTAAGATTTCACAGTGGAGGCACCTGAATAGTGGTGATCTGGGAAGAAGAATGGGAGAACAGTGTCGTCCAAACCACTAACTAGTTCCATGGCTCTTCCCCAGTCTGGGTCTCAACTTCCAAATGGTAGAATAAAGAGTTTATACTACATCTATAGAATCTAGACCATAAATCTAATGTATAAATAAAGAAAAAGGAGATATTTTTGATTTCTTTTAGGGTTATTGAATCACTTCAGAATCTGCTGAAACCTTTGTATATCCTCCTCCACTGTCTCTCCCTCGCCCCAAATACACAAGTATACCCATGATTTCCCATGTAATTTCAGGGGCTCGTGTCATCGTGGACCTTCTAGGCTTAAGAACCTATGAACATGATCTCTAAATTCCATTCCAACTCTAGCCTTCCATGGTCTTAGGTAAGGAAGCACTCATTGAATTCATTCTGCTTAAGATTTTTTATAAGAAGAGAATTTATGCCTTTTGCTAACTACCAGACTCACCATGAATGAATTATTTCATGATTCCAGATGATTTTTATATAGGTATTAGTGAGAAGAAGCAAACATATTTTACTTCGATCTTATTCTTTTATTATTCTATGTTTAAATATCTTTTTTAAACCAGGGCAATGGATTATGTAAATGATTGATAAGCTATGCCCTATTCATAATGTTTGCTATAATATATAAATGAAATTAAAAATATTAAGAACAGGGTTAATTAAGTGAATAAGTATTACCATATATTTTGATTACTAATTCGAGTGTCTATAATTAGGATGTTTTATGCAGATGTTAGACTGCTCTGTACTTTTCTACAGGAGGCTATATTGATTTAATATCTATTTTCTTCAAAGAAAAAAATTATAAAGTGAGAATCTAATGGGCTAGAAAAAGCTAACAGACCAGCTTCAATGAACTAATATAATATATTTATTGAAAAAAAATAGAGCACCTCGTCTGCTGGAAAATAATGGTAGCTTTGATTGATATTATAGTCATACTATATTATCATAAAACCAGTACCTTTTGCTGGCAGTTTCCTCTACATTTTTTATGCGTTGAAATCCTAGCTTATAAAAGAGAGATAACGATGATCAAAACAACCAGTGCTCACCTTTAATCCAGGTTACATAAATAAAAGAAAGATGTCGGCACACTATGCTATTGTACTGGTTCAGCTAATATTTTTCTTAGGAATTATAGGAATTATGGTGGCAAGAGCAATGAAAACCCAGTGCGGTTCTCTAAATCTAACCAAAACTAACTGGATTTTGTTAATTTGTTTTGAACCAAACTGGCTGCCCGGTGACTGATTGGAGGAAGGTGAGGCGATACACCTATAGCCTACTGATGCCCTTTCTCCAAATACAGTCAAAGTGATTGGTCCAGCCTGACGTTCCTTGCTGTTTTTGGAGAGAGTGTTTTGGTGCAATTTGTCACTCAGCGTGCCTTAGGATTCAGGACATAATTTAGGTGAAGCAAACATATTTTACATATGTTACTCTTAGGTTGTATTTCACTGCTTTACAGATCCAGCCCTTCAGCCCATTCCCTCCAGTATGACCTTGGCTCAAAAGCATTTTCTAGATTTCACTTGTCTTACTTGTCCCTCCGAGCTCATCGTTAGTCAGTTCAGCCCTTCCATTGCCCTGCTAATCTCTAATAGGTTACCCCATTATCCACGTTTTTTCCCCACTATCAGGCAACCAAGCTTTGTTGCAGAAAGCCATGAAAACTTTTGACGCGAGGTCTGTGGGGCACCACGCTCTTTCCTCACCGCCGTGTCCTCCCTGTGGCTTAATCTCCTATTTTATCCCTTACAGACTTCCTAGAATCTTCTTGAGAGTCATTGCATCAAGTATTTTTCACCATTTTTAAGTACTTGATAACGCACCCACCCCCAGAGCAGATGACTTACTCTCCTTTATTGAGGACACATACTTCCCTTGCTCTAAAGAGTTAGTAGTCCCCTGAGGCCTTTCCAAGCAAGTCTAACTCTTAGGCTCATATTCAAGACCCTTCGTGCTCCAGCCCCAACCTCCAGGCTCCTGTGTGTATCCAAAAGTCTCTAGATTCTTCAGTTTCCTGAGGAGCTCTTGTTCTCAGAGTAGGTTCTGATCATTTTTGATAGTGAGAGGCGAGAATAGAGAGGATGAGTATGACTCTGGGTGTTGCATAATAAAGAGACCCTCAGAGATCTAGGATGTCTCTCAGGAACCTTGCTTGAGGAATCATGGGTCTCTGGATTCTATTATGATTCTAGGAGAACAGCTGGTTCCTCTTTGTTTTTGTCAACATAAGATGGTTATGTTCACAGGGTAGCATCTCAGTATTATCAGAGCCCCAATTCAGTTATTTTTTGTTTATTTGACAATAGTTATAACATCAACAGCTTCTTTGATGTAAGCTCAGTATGGTGCTGGGCCAGCTATTTTCTTCCAGTTGCCTTGAATTTTCCATTACTATGTAAAGCCAGAAATGACTTTTGAGAGTTTCAGTATCTGTTCGATGTATGTGTTTATCGATACACCTTTTCAACAACCATTTTAAAAGGGTCAAGAAATGAAAATGGTTTTAGTCAGAAAATAGCTTTTATTGTTGTTTTCGGTTTATTGATAAGTTTTTAGTTACAAAGCACAGATTAAATGCAGTTTATATTTTGGATGTAAATTATATGTGTTTTTTATTGCATACACATGTGTGATTTTGTCTGACATTAAAAATGGAGAGAAAATATCTTGAGGATGTGATAAAACTTTTTTTAGGAAAAAATTTATGCTCTCATAAATTAAATAATAAAGTTAGCATTTTATCCTAACTTTTTGAACCTGAAAATTGAAATAAAACATCTTAAAACTAGCTAAGTTCAAAGAATTTAAAATAGCAGATTAGAGATTTTAGGAAGCTATCAATGAATATGTGTAATCATTAATTTCCTACAGAATTTTCTGTTTCTTTCTTGTAAGAGTTGGAATAATTTCATCTGTCTTGACTATTTATATTGCTTTTTAAAAATGTTATTTTATTTTTTAAATTAATTATTTTTTTATGGCAACATTGATTAACGAAATTCGATAAGTTTCAGCTGTATATTTTAACAGTAAGGCATATATATATTTACATTGTGTATTCACCTCCCATAGTTAGATTTCTTTCTGTCTCCACATATCTGACCTCCTTTACCCCAACTACCTCCCCCGTCCCCCCTTACATTGCTTTCTTGCTTTTTTTTTTTTTTTCCATTTAAAATGTTCCTTTTAGTAAGCAAAAGTTCTTGTCTTTGGAAAATTTTCTAGCTGCAGCGAGGTGTAAGCATAACAATTGAACCTTAGTTAAAATTGGTCTGGTATCACTTTTACTCTGGTGGTATAGCTAGCACGTTGATTTCTGGTTACTAGTTTCTTATTTCTTCATGATATTTTAATTCTTCCTTTAGAAAAGCAACAGGTCCAAGTTGAATATATTTATGGTTTCTGAGTTCTTCCCTAAGATATGATATTATATTGTATTGTAATTCTCAAGCTTAGTTTGCCTCCTCAATCATGCCAGTTTCTCTGGTAAAACTCTTCCATCTGTGTTTACCAGGGCAATATCTTGGTGTTTTCTAATGTATTCTGTTGTTTGTTTCTTAGTATTATATCTTGCTACCGAGGGTTAAATCCAGAAGGGGAAAATTAATTAATATATGTTGAGGTATTCCTCTTGAATCTATCATTGTTATTTCATAAGTAAAATGTGTTAATGAGTTTTATAAAATTATGAAAAACTTCCATTAGTGCTGACAAGTTAACATATTTGGAAAAAGACTTTTACTACATTTAATTATAAGCTTTTAACCAAAATTCACAGTATTTACGTAAAGTTCAAGTAAGAATGTCGTTACAAGCAGGTGAAATGTATGCTTCGAGAATTTGAATGACTTTTCCAAGAAGACACGGCTAGAGGCTAAGATATTCTTATATTCGATATTCTTTCCTCTGGCTCACACCTCTTCAAATGTATGGGGCCCTCCCCACCCCCACCCCCATATACATTGCCCTCTATCGCAGAGATTAAAGATATCTTGCTCTCAGAACAGTATGCTGCAGTGGATTAGATCTAGGCTAATCAGACAAGGAAAATCATTGAAAAATTTGGGCTGGTTTACTGCACAGTGATTCTGTAGGGTTACTTTACTGCTGACGATGTGCCATGAGCCAGCTTTAACTAGAGGAGGGTTAGCTCAGGGCAGAAATTTTTAACTCTTGAATAAATTTACCTCACAGGATTATGGCGTCTCTCAGAGTAAAATCTCTATGAGATCTAAATGACTAAGATAATTTACCTTCCCAAGGTGCTTCTCCCGGGCTTTAACAAACTCTGTGCCTATATGTTTGAGTGCGGGTGGGTTGAGGTGAACGCGGTCATGGATTTCTAGTATTTCCAGGAGCCCTGCAGGCTCTAAAATGCTTCCAGAATGCCAGGGGCATGTAGAATGAGGGGCAGAGTACCTAACACAGAAATATAGAGTGCATCAGAACAAACAAACAAACAAACAAACGAAAGTATGGGTGTGCATGTGTGCACTTGGTGTATCGATACAGGCCATCTTTCTTCATGAGACCATAAAGGGCATTAACCCCTAAGCCATGGGCTCACGTTATGTAACATGTTTTTGTTTTAAATTCAATTGTGTCAGGGTTTTGTGTTGCATCTAAAAAATCAGAAATGTCCATTTTTGGTTAGCAAGCTGTTTGGCCGGTTTCCATGTCTATGCAGTTGGCCTCGTGTTCTCAAAGATTTTGAAATGATTTATGTTCCACCCTAGGCTAAGACTGTTATCATGTCTTAACATGTGACTTATCGTGTGACTGATTCATATTCGAATGGACAAAAGGTCAGAGCTACCCCAATGTTCCGTTGTAACAGGGAATCCATAATGCAACTCACTTAATAATGTCTGGCAGAACAGACTGTGCAATCCTTCTACCTCTGTCAATGTGTGAAAAACAGAAAATAACAAATATCACACGTTTATTTGGTTGGCTTGATGATGACTTTCAAGCGAATTTATCTAACGTGGAATAGGCTTTAAAAATCTCTTCCAACAATAATTATAACGAGATCCAGTGTTAACTTTTTTTAAATACAAAATTCATTGAAAAAAGATGACCCAGTCACCTGAAAATATTCTTATGAATGCTAAAATGGTCACATTTCTCAATCTTGACCATGTGCCATTGTGATATTTCTGTGTAGAAAGGCTTTCATAGTAATGATTTAAAATAAATTATATGATATTATACATTTTCTCTGTTTTCAAAGTGGGAAATCAATATGCAAAAATATCAAAAGGGAACCATGCAGAAAACTTCCACCAGTTTTCCAACTTCTGGAAGGAATGAGGACTCTTGCTCCCATGGCCAGGAGATAGAATGGTGAATGTTGCAGAATACAATCAGAAATGTTCAAGATTTGGATGTTTTGCAGCTAACAGCAAAAAAAAAAATTACTTCTTTTTATGACAGTGTATTCATTCATGAAAAGTATGTTAGGTTTGTACTATGTTCTTGGAAAGATACTAGATGCTGTGTCCCAGCCTAGAAAGAACTTACAGCAGTCTGTGTGTGTGTGTGTGTGTATGTGTGTGTGTGTGTGTGTGAGTGTGTGTGCGTGCGCACATGCTGCAAGGTGGAGGGAGTACGAATACGTAAGAATGATGAGCATATGCTGTATTAGGGGTCTGCACAGGGTGCTAGGGCTAAAAACTCATGTTCAGTGGTTTTACACCAAATGTATTATAAGAAGAGTTGAAATAATTAAAATGATAAGATTCACTTTTATTTTTTAAAATTAACAGTTCTTATATATGTTGAGCTTCTTTATGACATGACTATTTCATTTTTTTGAGTCAATCGTTGAAAAAATTCTCAGCATAATTTATTGTCCCTTAGGAGTACCTTAGCTCTTCAGCATAATTGATTTTCTCTCTGGAACTGACTGTGAACTGGCCTTTATAAACGTTGACTCTAACTTCAGGTGTATTGTTGGTTATTCACATAGATTGCCAGTGTGTATGAAACAATAATCTTTCATAATATACAGAGCTGTGGTTTTCTACCAAGTTATCTGATTTTACATTCTTTTCCATGTACCTTTTTTTGTGAATTGGAAGACATTGTCTATTTCACTAAGACATGGCAGAGAAGCTTTTAAAATGATTTATTGCATTTCTTAATATGGTGGCCTAAGAATAGCATTTTTCAGATTTATTTGTTCAGAGAATGTGTACTCAACTCCATGATACTATCTACTTAATTAGAAAGGTACGTTTCTAGATATTCATGAACTTTGGCAGTTGACTATTTAGTGACTGCCCTGACATAGCTCAGTTTGAGATACTTGAGTTTGGCTTTAATTATTTGCCATATTATTCAAAAATATGACAATAAATAGACTTTTCTGGTTTCTTTCTCCAGAAAGCAGATTTTTTTCTTAAAA
>NW_011889010.1:1240007-1241655 GCF_000151845.1 Pteropus vampyrus
GGTATTAATTCCCGACTTCTGTTTGAAAAAGACTTCTCATTACGTTCTCTCCTCTGATATTTTGCATTCTATCTTCCTGTTCCTGGACTCTCCCACGTGTGTCACATTAAATGATCTAAAAGACAACAGCATGGGTCATAAGCCTTCCTTCAACAGAAACTTTGAAGCTTTCCGCGACCTGTAAAGATACCGTTTAAATTCCTTCACTTGGCATCCCTGCTCGTCACCCGACCTAGCAGTTCCCCCTCATTCGCTGCATCCCCCAAAGGAACCCAGAACTTACTCCCCAGAGCCCCTCATAATCGAATCCCTCAGCCTGTCCCGTGTCTACGCATCTCTCACCACCCGCTCTCAGATCTCTTCCCATTGCTTCCCAGTGACCTGAAGCCCACCCATGCTTTGGCATGGCTCACGTAGCCCCACTTCTTGGTGAGACCTCCTCTGACTCCCCTCGAGGGGTTCATCCTACCCTGTCATAGTGGTTGAGACCCCTGTCTCCCCTAGCTCTGCATCTGCCCTACAGAGCCATGCTCGTTTAGAAAGTCTCGTAAAATGATGCAGAGCAGGACTTGTGTCTTTTTTTTCACCGCATTCCTATTGAACTGTATTTTTTAAAAATAGAACTGTTTATTTTGTCTCATCAAGGTCATTTTAAAATGAGTTTCATTTTTCCTGAGTGGTGCAATCATGAATGACTAATTTTCTTCTCTACATACTTTTGTATTTTTCAAATATTCTTTACTAAAAAATATTGCAGTTAGTATTTATGATGAAAACGACAAGCCCTTATTATTTGACAACAACCATATAGCATAGGTATTACAGTCCCCATTATATGTGGCAGGTGATTTCTTGCCCCAAGTCTGACTCCAAAGCTGGAGCTCTTAACCATTATTTTCCTTTTAATTATCAAACAATAAAAGAAGCTTTAATTTTTTTTTTTTTTTACATTTTTGAAGCATTAGTAATCTCTCCTAGATATATCAGTTACAAGATTATGTATTTGCTGTTCTTTTATTTGGGGTTCATGGCAGATTATATTTTGGCCACAGCAATATATTGCTGGGTCATATACCTGGTTCTCGCTCTCTCTGTCTCTGTCTCCCTCCCTCTCTCCCTCCCTTTCTCCCTCCCTCTCTCCCTCCCTTCCTCCTTCCCTCTCTTGTAACCCAGTCACAATGGATAAAAACTAAGACAGAGGGGATTCACTCTGACAATAGAGCAGGGGAGACAGGATTTTAAGAAAGAAGTGAATTGTAGAATTTCATGTAAAAAAATACATTTACTTTGAGAAAACAAAGGGAAAGTTTTAAGAAAGCAGGAATGAGAAAAATCTGGAGCAAGAAAGAGTTAGGGAGTACTCTTGAAGACATGCTTATTTAGGCTGCACACAAAGACACTTTGGTTTATAGCATGTCCCAGATGATGAGTGTGAGTGAATTGTGGGTATCAGTGCTAAGCAGAAAGATGCATCGTTCCTGACACTTGTCATTTAAAAAAAATAATATATGCCATCGACTTGATAAATGACAACACCCTTAATCATTCCTTTCATCGGGCAGTTGAGTTATTTCTGAATACTTTTAATTTTAATGGTGTTGTACACACGAGTTACTTGCTCTGAGGTGATTTCCTTTTTTATAGTTTT
>NW_011889010.1:1241705-1244729 GCF_000151845.1 Pteropus vampyrus
CAGGAGAGCTAGTATTGAAAGCAGTGGAGCTTCTCAGGGTAGAAAACTTACTTTGAGTTGACGAGGAAGGAGACTTGAGGAGGAAGTATTTGAACTGGTCCTTGAATAGAATTTGAGTTTAGAGAGGTAAGGAGAATAGAAGAAATGGTGTTAGAATTAGAAGGAATAGCTTTAATATAAGGCATATAGTCAGAAGACGTTGGACTCAGAAGGAAACAAGTAGTTCAATTTAATTGGACTATACATTGAATTAAGGATAATGGTGAAAGATATGGTTAAAAGTACAGATTAGTGAAAGATCATAGGAGTTCTTGAGTGTAAAACAAGGACTTTATTAGTTTTGTAGACCTTGAGAAGTCATTTGGGGTCATCATTAAAAATAGGAGAGAGGCTTTGGCAAAGTTTACTTTTAAGTCCCGTCTCTTCCACTTACTATTTAAATGCTTAAGTTAGAGACCTCAGAAAGTTGGTTTCCTCATCTTTAAATAAGACTAACAATGTGATCTTTCTGGGTTGCTGTAAGAATTAGGGATGATGTGAATGAAGTGTCTGTCCTGTAGAAATAATTCGCTGTGTTAGCAGTTGTTATCCATAGAATGAAGAACCTTTAACCGGTGAATTCCAGGGTTGCTTTCTGTGCTGTGTTGCTGTGATCTTAATTAAATGTGATATATTTGCTCAGAGTATTATAAAATCTTAGTCCAAAGTAACCTCAAAGGTGTTCTAGTTCACTCCCTATCGAGGGCAAGTATCCCCATTACAGCCTTCCTCATTGTGTTCCAGAACGTCATTCATCTCCCTTCTTGGGGGAACTTGCAATTATGAGAAAATGGCTACTTTTCAAAGCAATCCTTTGCTTTGCTGAACCCTTCATGTCATGAAAAGTTTTCTTTATATTAATCTAAAATCTGTCACCTTCTAACTTCACAGATTAGTCTTCTAACCCTTTATTTCAGATCTATTAAACAGTAGTACTTCCTTCACATGGCAAATCTTAAATATCCAACATGCTTAAATAGTTTCTTTTCATGGATTTCTTCTGAGTACTTTCATTTCTAGATCAAATTTCCTTGGGTCTTTTATCTACTCATCATTTGACGTAATTACAAGATTTCTTACCCTCTTGATCGGCTTTCTATGTGTGAATCCCAACTTTTAAATGTCATTTTGAATCTGTGGTTCCCAAAACTAAATAGAGTCACACCGATGAGACCTATTTAGAGACAAGTTCATCAGATCTTGTTTGATTTAGAGTTCGGACCAGTTCATTAGCTGTTGCTTTATAAAATACACACAGCCAAGTCCAACTCCAAAACATTCTGATTGACTAGGTCTGGAATTGAGCCCATATATTTGCATTCTTAAAAGGACACAGATGATATTTGCCTGAGGCTGAAAATTACCTATTTAGACACTATACTCAATTAGCAAAGGAAGACATAATGTACATGGTGGCCACATAACACTATTTGTATGTGCCAAATCTAAGAACAGTTAAAACCTCTAGAGTTTCTTTTTAGCCCTTTCCTAAATTTGTACACTGCATTTTTCTAGGACCTAGAACTAAGACTTTATATTTATTCCTATTACATCTCATCTTTGCCATTTCTGACCATCATCCTATTTGGTAGAATCTCATATTGTTTTCAATCTCACATACCTTATTTAGATAACCTTTAAGGATTTATTTGTTCAAGGTAGGCATTCCTGAATGATAAATACAACTAAAGCTTCAGATTCAGGTCTGTCCTTTATTTATCACCACTCTTCTCTGGTGAGGGTTATGTATTGCTCTCTCTTTTTCATACTTGAAGTATTTGTTATTTCGCCTAATGCTTTGAGTCACTTTCCCCTTCTCTGTTATAATGACACATGCCTATAGAGTTGGAGGCTGAGATAGAATAGGTCTTAGAATGCTATAAAATAAGAGCAGAGCCTCCTGGCCTAACACTTAAGTGATGGACATCTCTTAGCCCTTTGCAAGCATCCCATAAAATAATAATGGTGTAGCTTAGGCTGATTTTGGCTGCCAGTATCAGGAACCCCAACTTGAAATGTCTTAAATAATAAGGAATTCATTATCTCACATAGCAAAAACTCCAGAGGTAGGACAGTACCGAGGTGAGTTAATTCAATAGTTTTCTAATGTCGAAAAAAATCCTACTTTATGTTCACCTTTCTGTTCTGCCACCCTCAGCATCTCCTCTCAGGCTAACATTCTTCAAGGTCCCAAGGTGGGTGCTGCAGTTTTATAATGACATGCAGACATGACAACATCCAGGAGTGGACGAGGGGCCCTTTCTTCTTCTTCTTCATCTCTTTTTAGAATCCTCTCATCAACATCCTTTCCTATCTCCTTTGCTTGAGCTCTGTCACATGTCCCAGCTTAAAGCAATCACTGGCAAAGGGAACTGGACAAATTATGAATCACCCTCAGGTCTAGTGCTAGAGCTAGATCTAAAAATGGGGGCCACCTCCCCTGAAGCCATTGGAGGGTTTGATACCTGGTACAAATTGGGGGTTCATGAGCCAGACCTAAACAAAATTGGGATTTGGCAAGTGAGGAAAAAGGTAAGTGTAGGAATCACTTCTGGATAGACAACTACCAGTGTTCATTATCCTACTAAAGCTCAACAGCATTTTCTTTCTTCAGAGAGTAGATATTGTTATTATGCCACTGAAAATGTTATCAAAATAGTGAGATTCTGTGAGGAGTGGCTGGTTGCTGAAGATCAAGCAACAATTTTATAGGGCGAAGATAACAGTATAAACTATTCTGCTGATCCCAGGGTAACGTTTTATTTCTCTCTAAAGCAGATTAATTAAAGCCTAAGTTTTAAAAAAAATTTGTGCATGACTCCAGATGGATCTTCTGGTTGTGTTTGTTGGCCCTATCTTCGAGTGTTCTATCCGTGATGAGAAAGGAGAACTCAGCTTCTAGAAGCAACAGATTCTTTATTTTTAATTCTTTTCCTTCTGTCTGACAATCTTACAACAACTCATTTAAAAAGAGTTAACATTATG
>NW_011889010.1:1253119-1255669 GCF_000151845.1 Pteropus vampyrus
GGTCAGTTTATCTGCTTTGTTACTTATCTGGAGATATCTGGCCATCGATCATTTACAGATTCCCTAAATATTTGGCAAAATAACTTTTTCCACATATGTATTGGCATTCTATTTATTATAGTTTTTTATTTTATTACAGTTTAGATGCAATATTAAAATGTATTTAGTTAGTCTCTCTGGTGTCTAATGATTTTTCTTCATCTCTAATAGTCAATCGATTTTTTTTATCTCACTCTTGGAAAGAAAAGCTGTCTTTTATATTAAAATACTTTCAAATTATTTGATCTTTTTGAAATGTAAAGCTACGAAGTTGTGAATTATGGATTTATATAATTCTTTTCCACACTGCCATCTTCATTAGTAGTTATTAATGACAGTTCTTTTATCCATTATTGTGTTACTGTGATTTGGCATTTATTAAAGTCTTATAATAATTAGATTCCTTTTCTTGACTTTTCTATTATATTGATTTACTTTTCTGTGCTAATTACTTTATGATTTCACTAATTTTCACTTTATAACATAGGTTAGCAATTCATAAGGTAAGAGCATCGGAGCTTGAATCTTATTCTAATATAATTTTATCTTGCTTATTCCAACTAAATTGTATTGTCACTTTGAAATATTGTCATTGTGGGACAATGCAAGTCTTTACATCTATTTCTATGTGTTTTTTTTGTTGTTATGATTTTTACCATGTGTTTCAATAACTCTTTTATATTATAAACAGAGTTAACACCTGTAGGCTGAATATATTGGGGTTGTAAGGAATTATTCTCTTATGGTATATTTCTAGCTGTTTGTCACTACTATATGATAATGGCAGCTGCCATCTATTGTATTTGATTTATCTTAAGTACTTTACATCATCTTAATCCTCAGGACAACGCTACAGGGTAAGCCCATTATCCCCATTTTATAGTCAAAGCTGCTATATCTCAGAGATTAAGCCAGTTCCTCAAAGATATATGGGTGGTCAACACTAGATGCCTGTATTCAAGTGCAAGTCTGTGTGCCTCCAAGGTGAAATTCTTTATCTTGTCTCTCTTAGACGCACTGTCTGTAGTTCTGATGTATCTCACATGTTACAACTTTTCTGAACTCAATTACAGTTAGAGGGTAATGTCTAGGTTTTCCATGTATAAAATTTATGAATTCAGATTTTTCTACATTTTTTTTTATCTCAAACTCCTTTTCTTTTATTGAATAAGTATCACTCTCATTTCTTGTAATGTGTTAAACTGAAGTGGTGGTGAAGAAAGCTACTTCATCTCTTGTTCTCTCTCTTTAAAAATTCTTTAATTTGAAATCGTATAGAAAAGTTGCTCCCAAAAGTAAAATATATATACACACCACGACTCTCCTTTACTTAAATGCGCTTTTAAATATCGTTTTTATTTCAAGTTTTAAAACATTTGCCATAATTCCTTTGTTATTACACACACACATTTGTGCACGTGTGTGCCTGCACACACACAGTGTGTTTTGTTTTCTCAGATGTTTGAGATAAGTTGCATACATCATGGCCCTTCACTTCATGATGCTTCAGTGAGAATTTCCTAAGAACTAGAATATTGTTATGTGTCTATAGTGCAATTATCAAATTCATGAAATTTAGTATTGACATTTTTCTTTAATCTGCAATCCTCATTTCAATTTAGTAGTCCCAATAATGTCCTTGAAAGCATTTTTTTCCCCTTTTGGAAGAAGATCTAGTCCAGAATCACATTCTAGGTTTAAGGTTCTTGTCTTCTCACTCTCTTCCTCTCTTCTCATTCTTTATTGCTACAGCATCCTTTTATCATTACTAATATTTGCCGTACATGCAAATAACATGATGCCAAGAAGAAATCAGTGGTAAGCCACATGATCAAAGGATTTTTCTTTTTGAAATGGTACACAAATCGAAATCTGTTTTGGAGACTCTCCTTAATTGTTTGGATATCTTTATGACTGACCTCTATTTTTATTATGATTAGTTCAATTGTCTAAAAAAACTTAATATTTAGTCACCTGTGGTAAATATTTTGCATATATTTAAGAAGAATGTTTTCTCTTTTGTTGGATAGAGGGTTCTATCATTTTTATCATTTATATATTATTAAATATGCATATGTATTATATACTTCTATTTACATTTAAATATTTGGCATATTTGTTAATTTTTGTTTATTTGCTATATTAAGTCCCCCTCAATATTTTAAAAATATGTCAAGTGTATCAAAATCTCCTATTAGGATGGTGTGATGGGAAATATTTCATTTTGTCCTTGTAATCCTATCAATTTTTATTTTATATAGCAATGCTAACACAATTTTAGAATTGTTCATTGTTATATTTTCAGGTGAATTGAATGTTTTATTATTGGGTAGAGACTTCTTTATCCCCCCCTTTTTTTTTTTTTGGCTTAAAATGTGTTTTGTCTGATATCAGGTAGCAATATTGATACATTTTCTTTTACTTCATTTAATAGCTTTTACTCTTTTCACCCATCCTTTTATATCCAGTATTCCATTGTAAGTTTGTATCTTTTAAAGACTATATTGTTAC
>NW_011889010.1:1255719-1257285 GCF_000151845.1 Pteropus vampyrus
AAAAATTTGTGCATGACTCCAGATGGATCTTCTGGTTGTGTTTGTTGGCCCTATCTTCGAGTGTTCTATCCGTGATGAGAAAGGAGAACTCAGCTTCTAGAAGCAACAGATTCTTTATTTTTAATTCTTTTCCTTCTGTCTGACAATCTTACAACAACTCATTTAAAAAGAGTTAACATTATGGCTTTGCAATCGGGAAGTAACGGGAAAAAAGGACTAATTAAGATCACTGGCACAGGAGAAAGTATCTGGGAGAGAAAATACAATCTTCGAAGAGCTGGATAATTAAACAAACACAAATTAAAAATTTGTTTGAAAAAGTTCATAAAATGTCAACGTAATATCATTTCTAATTGATCCCAGAGAAGTCTAGAGTTAGGAAACTGAGAGAAGTTGGTATAGATATAGAATATATTCATAGTGTTACAAATTACTCAATGCCTTTCAGAAAGAAAACCTGGGATAAATGAAAGCCTGTGACTATTACTTGATTTCAATGCTAACTTGAAGAAAAGACTAACAGATTTATGAAAACATATAGAATAGAAATGTGTGTCATCCACAGAAGGAAATGAAATCAGTGACAGGAACGAGAGTTGCTGTTATTTTGACCTACAAATGTGTCAAGAATTCACCTGCATTATTTCACTTAATCCTTACAGCCCTTTGAGGCAGTTGCCGTATGAGGAAGGTATAATCATGAAGAATTATGTGATTTTAAATTATAATGTGCCATGCAAATACAAGCTATTTTTAGTCCTTGTTTTTCTGCATCCGTGTCAATCTATTGTTGGGTGTACTGGCTCGTCTCAATTCAAAGGCAAATATACAGAAGCCCATGCTTGGGTCAGAGTTGAGCTATATGGGAATTATTAAGCAGTTTTACTTGATACGTATTCTCAAAGCCTCATTGAGCTTTATAAATTCAGTAAAACACTAAAGAGTTATAAAATCAAATTCACCAGCCATCTACCATGAGACCCAATCTTTTCATATTGTAGATATACATATATTTTTAGGTTGACAAAATATATGTATCTGTATATCTTCAATATGTAGTAGAAGAACTCCCCCCAGGTATGTATATGCGTATGTGCAGTACGTAGTAGAACCCCACCCCACAGGATCGAGTCAATAACTTTGAAGTTTAAAAAAAATTCTTTCGGTTTTGGAAAAGGGTACATCTTGCTGGTTACCATAGAACTGCATTTGAAATACTGCTGCAAGAATTTTTAAGCCTGGATCTGGCATAACTGTGAAAAAAGATACAACCTGATGATAAATATTGGTGTGGACAAGGAGGGGATGCAGAAGGAAAGAAAAAGCAGGTATATACCTCAACGTGTACTTGGCTTATTCACATACAAAGGCACTGTTTGTGTTCCAAGCAATTATTTTCACTGCTTGTCAGCACTCAGGGTCACCATTGCTTCAACCCAAATAAAGAAGCTCATTAGTAAATGATGTCTTAGAGAACAGCATGACTCATTTACTTGAGAAATAGCAGGCAAAAGAAACCCCTAGCTAATAATATTTTGGAGTTATTTTTGAGAGGGGAAGAGATGC
>NW_011889010.1:1257335-1259676 GCF_000151845.1 Pteropus vampyrus
TTTTTCCCTCTTTTTATACCTTCTCTTTGTGGGAAAGTTTCTGATTTTGAATTCAAATTCTTTAACAGAGGGAGGAATACCATTCCATATTTTTTCCTCCTTAATTCTGTTTTGGTAAGTTGAATTGTTCCGGGTGTATGTCTATTTCTTCTAAGTTATTGATTTAATTGGTATAAAGTTGTTCGTAATAGTTACTTTTTTTTCACTTAATATCTATAGGATCTCTAGCAATATCTATTATTTCATTACTAATTTTCTTCATTTGCATTTCTCCTCTTTTTTCCTGAGTAGTTTGCTAGGAGTTGTATCAATTTCGTTAAACCTTTCAAAGAACCAACTTGTGTTTTAAATTTTTTTTTGTTTGTCTAATGTTTCTTTGATTTCTTTTCTGGTTTTTAATATTTCTTTCCTTTTCCTTTTAGTTTAATTTGTTCTTGCTTTTTCGAGTTCTTAAGTCAAAAGCTTAGATCTTAATTTCTAATGCAGGCATTTTAAGCTATAAATCTCTTTCAAATCACTGCTTTAGTTATGTCCCATAAATATTGCCATTTTATATTCTTATTGTCGTACAATTTGAAACATTTTCTTATTTTCCTTACAGTTTTTTTCTTTGGTCCATGGGTTATTTAAAAATGAGTTAATTTCCAGTGATTTCTTTTCCTATATATCTAGTTGTTATAGATTTTTAATTTAATTACAATTTGAGAAGAGAACATACTCTGTGAGATTTCAGTCTCTCAAAATATATTGAGGCTTATTTCATGGTGAGCATAGGTTTATCATGATGAATGTTCCGTACATTTTTGAAAAGACTGTGTGTACCGCAGTGGCTGGATATATAGTAGTCTATAAACACCAATTAGATCAAGATGATTGGGTAATGCCATTAAAATTACCTTTTTCTGTATTGACTTTTTTTCCTCTTATATCAATTACTGAAGAATATTAAAAATCAACAATGATTGTGGATTTGCAAATTTCTCCCTCTGGTTCTATCAGTTTTTGCTTCATGAACTTTGAACTTCTGTTATTAGGTACATACACTTTTAAGATTGTTATGTCTTCCTGATGAATAGACCCTTTTATATCTCTTGGAATATATTTTGTCTTTATCTACTTTGACAAAGACACATCCGCTTTGTCTCATATTAATATAGCCACTCCAGCTTTTTTATGCTTCTTGCTTACATTGTATAACTTTTCTCACTCTTTTGACTTATTTGTTCCTTTAAATTTAAATAGAATCTTCTGTTGCATATAATTGGATCTGGCTGTTTAATTCAGTCTCATAAAATCTGTATAATTGGTGTTTAGTTGGCAAACTTTTTCTGTTAAGGGCCAGATAGTAAACATTTTAGCCTTTGCAAGGCGTATGGTCTTTGTCACAACTACTGAATGCTATCGTTGTAGCACTAAAGTAGCCACAGACAATAAATATTTATAAAATAAATGGGCAAGATTTGGCCTGTAGGTCATATTTTCTCAACCCCTTGTTTAATCTCTTTGCTTTTCATACTTTCTCTTTGTTTACATTTCATATAATTATTGATATTATTGTATTTAAGTCTCTCTTCATCTTATTTGTTTTTCATTATTCTCTTACTTTTTTGTTTGTTTTTTGTTGGCCCTTTCCTGACTATTCCGGGCGAGTTGATATTAATATTCTGTTTTATCTTGTTCCTTGACCTCTTGGCTTTTTTGCTTTTTTAAATTTGTGTAGTGTTTGCTCTAGTATTAACATTATCCAATCCTTAATTTATTAGTGTATTTAGAGTAAATATTATTCTTTTTAGCACCTGACTCTTTACAATTCCACTTTAATACTTCACATTTTATGCTTTTCATTTCCCAGTTTCCATTTCCCATTTCCAAAGCATTATATCCATTCAATGGTAGAATTCCATTAACTTGCCCCTTATTTATTGTGCTGTTGTTCACTCTTCCTCTATTTTTTCATATATTATAAACTCTACCTTACAATTTTATTATCATTGCTTTTATAAAAGCAGTTATTTTTTTAAGAATTTAGGAGAAAAATATAATCTCTTATATTACCCACAATTTACTTTTTCTAGTTTTTCTTTCCTTCCTGTAGAGCTGCCTTTCCATGTGGTATGATTTCCCTTTTCTCTTTAACCTGTCTTGTAGTTTGTTTGCTCCAAATAATTTTCACTTCTGTTTATAATAAAATGCCTTTATTTCACCTTATTTTTGAAGTATATTTTTACTAGATACAAAATTCTTAAATAATATTTCTCTTTTCTTTCAGCATGTTAAAGATGCTGTTCCATTCTTGCCTGGACTACCTTGTTCAGATGAGAAGTCAGCAGTTATTTTTACC
>NW_011889010.1:1259726-1260459 GCF_000151845.1 Pteropus vampyrus
GAGAACAGCATGACTCATTTACTTGAGAAATAGCAGGCAAAAGAAACCCCTAGCTAATAATATTTTGGAGTTATTTTTGAGAGGGGAAGAGATGCAGGGGAATTATTAAAAGTATAAAGAGGAATTCTGAATGAAAAATTCACACTCTTCTTTATTCCAGATCAGCTAGTTTGGAAATGAGCACAATTTCCGTGTGTGCCATTAAATATGACCTTATGTGGAATTGTACTGTTGTTATTCTTCTTATTTTTCAATTGCTGAAAGTGGAAATCAGTCATCAAGGTAATGCTTTCTAGTGTTTTCTTAAAAATCAGTAAGACCTGGACTGGGCATTTGTGGAAAAAAAAGAAGGAATTGAAAACAGAGAATTATACTTGGGATTTCAGGCAGGTGTAACAAGCCATCTTCAGAATTTTTCAGTAATGTTACACATAATAAGCATCTTAAGTTGTTTTGCTAGCAATTTACTCAAAAAATAATATTGATAAATTTCTTAAAATTTTTTTATTTGTTGTAGACATACTGACATAAAGCTCATCTCTTTCTTCCATGGGGCAATTTATTGAAAAATGTTTAATTTCCTCTTTGAGAAGCATAGTCTACGATAGATGAGCTTTCGACAGTAAAATTCATCCTAGAAACAAATTTGTGAGAGATTCGAAGTTTTCTGTCTTTGAAAGGACATAGATTCCCAGTGTCCCTAGATTACAGCAAGCCTCAAATATAGTCAAAA
>NW_011889010.1:1262514-1275404 GCF_000151845.1 Pteropus vampyrus
AAATTCTCAAAAAAAGTTTTTTGGGTGTGGGTCTGTTGGTAGTAAACTCTCTCTTGATAGATTTAAATAGATATTTATTTCATTTCTGCCTCAAATTATAGTTTGGGAATAGAAATCTTAACAGACAGGTATTTTTCTCAGTGCTTAGGATATATTATTCAAAGTCTTCTGGCATTCCTTGTTGTTTTGAGAATCTGCTGCAAATCTATTTGTCATTGCTCATTGGTAACTGCACTTTCTAGAGTCAAACCCAAGATGGGGACCCCCAGCTTTCTTTGGTGAGATCAGAAAAAGAAAATTAGGAAGGCTATGTAGGATAGCAAAAGCAGTTAGTCAAAGATTTGGACTTAGTGAAAGATCAGCTTGATTCCATAAGAAGCTCTGCATCCTGAGGATACCACAGAAAAGTCTCACATTGATGCAAGGGGACTTGCCTTTGGTATCCTTTTATTAATTATTCTTTGGCAATAGGCTGTCCCCAGAGGGAGTATAGAAATTCAGAGACATTTTCAATAAGCTGAAGACAATTATCAAGAGAAGGGTAGGTGAGAGTACACTGGTAAAGAGGATATGGGCAGGGCACCAAAAGTATCTACCAAAGTAGTCAATCATTTATTTCTGGCTGCTTTTAAGACCTCTTTGTCTTTGATATTTTATAGTTTTATTATTGTCTCTAGATGTAAATTTCTTTTTATTTATCCTACTTGGAAAACATTGTACTTCCTGGATTGCAAGTTTCAATTCTGGAAAACGTTTAGCCAATATTTTTCTTGATTTTGCCTCTTCAAGGTGGTATAATTTTTAAAAAGTAAATCTTGACTTTTTTCCTAGCTGCCTCACTTGCCTCACGGTAGGCCCGGCCCTGGCCTCTCCATTCTCTCTTATCTCTTCTTCGAGGACTCTGATTGGTCACATCTTATAACTTTCCATTCTGTCCTCTATCTTACATATTTTTCATCACCTTTTCTTTCTTTGTTGTATTTTCTGTGTATTTCAAGTGTATCTTTCAGTTATTCTCTCTGAAATTGTACCGATTTTTCTATTCTGTGCACCTACTGTGATTGTAATTTTATTTATTTATTTTTTTCTAGAAGTTACCTTTGATCTTTTAAAATTGGTTTTTATATCCTAGAGTTCCTTCCTTATATTTTTTAGTTCCTTTTTTTTTTATAGTTAGAGATTTTTAGCATATTTATTTTATGTTGTGTATATGACAGTTATAAAGACTGAAGTCCGTGGCAGTCTAATTTTGCTGTTTGTTGCTTTTTTGGACTCTCCTTTAGGCAGAACTGTTTGTTTGTATATTGTGTAATTTTGGATTGTGAGCTCAGTTTTGGGTTTTTGAACATTCTAGGGATCCTGAGAGGTTTGAGATGAGGTTGTATTACTTTGAAATGGATTTAATTTGTTTCAAGTTAATTTCTCTGCTTGAAGCCTTTACGATTTGTAATCAGTGTATAAAACCAAGCCCAAAGGCATGAGGAAGAGCTATGGTTTATGAATTTTTAGAAGATATATTTCTTTTTTCTGTATTTAAAGTTACAGATGTCACCAGTAATTTTTCCCTTGTTACTTCCCCTTAGTAGAAGTCTTATTTAAAAAATCGCTCACCTTTTGGACTTGTAGAGGTTCTTATTCCCAACTTCTCATCTTTTTGAAGCCTAGAATCTTATCTGCTGATTTCTGTGAGGCTATTAAAATTCAAAACTTCAAGATTCTAGTAAACTCTACGTAGTATTAGTAGATGCTCAACAATGCATTTTAAAGTACGTTTGTTATATTTTATTAAGTGTTTATAGATGTTTTGAAGCGGAGAGGTTTTTAGATTTACTAGTGTCTATGTTATTGGAGCAGAAATTCCCCGATTGAATTCCCCGATTCCCATACAGTTTTTATTTTTGTCCCCTTTTTCTGTCATACTTTGGTAGTGAGCTACGAAGTCATTCAACTATAATTTCATTTTCTTAGGTTGTTTATATTTCTTGCATTTAAATACTGTGTGGATTTTTTGTGCTTGTATACTTTTAGCATTAAAAAAAGTATTTTTTTGCTGTGTTAGCTTTGTTGTTTATATCCTCCATCAAAATTGTACGTTCTTAGAATGGGGGCGAAAAGTAAGAGTTAATGTAGTTAAAAAAATTTTGAATGCTAGTTAATTTCCAAATTTTTGGACTAAGTTTTATACTTGCTCTAATGCATTTCAGCACAGAAACCACCTACTAATAAAATATGGCTATCTGGCTAATCAAATTATCTTTCTTTATTCTTTGGGGTGGAGTAAGTATGATAGAATGGAAAGGCTGTAAAGGGTACAAACTCTCTTTCTTGGGCCAAGCCAAAAATGTTATGAAAGTGGGCAAAGTATTCTTTATTTCTCTCTAAAATAGTTATTTTAAAGATTAAAAGCAATTTCATAAATAAGAGTTATCATAGGAATTAGCTTGAACAAGAGGGTTCATAAAATGTTCCATAGCATTTTTCAAGCATAGCGTTAGTTCAGTGACATTATGACTATTAAAAAAATGTTTTTTCTTCCATCTCTTAATCTAATGGACTAATAGCTTATTTAATCCTCCTATACCAATATTAAAATTTTTCTATTATTGATGTCTTTTCTGGATTGCTAATATTCATTTTTCTCTCTGTTTTTATTAGTGGCATTTTATTTTATTTCATCTTTAGTGGCTGTGGTTTGTGCCGCTATGTCCTACTAGCAAATATTTTGACATTTCAGCTCAATTTACTTTAGTATACATTTCTAAAAGGATGTTTTTATTACATAACCACAATATTATTGTTGCACGTATCACAAAATTAAATACATTTTACTATCTAACTCCCAGACTGTACTCATATATTCTTTATTTTTCTATTGGCAAAATTTAAAATAATTATCTTCTTGATATAACATGCTCAAGTAAATTAACTTTCTTCCCTCTTCATATGTTGGAAGTCCATTCAAGAGCCAATGCAAAGAGATAAAGAGGAAAAGAACTTCGATATATATTTTTGAGATGTGAATACTGGTATTTTATTAAAACAGTAAAAAGCATTTACCAGCAAAGAATTTTCTCTTACATTTTAAGATTGATTTTCTTTTGTATTAATTTTCTGTTTTTGAAGCTTATTTTGATGGTTTTTAATATGGATATTTCTCCTTATTTGAGAATTTTTTTAGTTATTATGTTTAGTTTTGGTTGTTGCTGACTGTAGTTGTTTTAGCCAGAAGCAAAACCCTGTATTACTGCTAAGATATCTTTCTGGAACCTTTTCAGGTCAACTCATATAAAAAGCCAGAACACCATAGGGCAACTTATAAGTGAATACCAGACAACTAAGAAATCTGAGAATTCACAAAGGAATTGAGATCAGCATTATGCTATAATATAGCATAAAGTTTCCCAAGATTTTGAGAAAACAGTAGCTAGCAACTCTGCTATTAATCTTTTAACTTAGAAACTCTCATAGACATTTACAAGGCTACATGCCAGAGCTAACGCATGTCAGCTTTGCCTTTTTCCAATTGATGGCATTTGTAGTCGCTTGTGGAGGATACAGCAGCTCGCAAACGAATAGCTTTTTAGACAGCTCTAGAAGAGAAGCTTCTGTTTTAAATCCTTAATAGTTAATTCAATAAAATTAAGTAACGTGGCATGCAGTAAATCTCACAGAGATAGTGAAACACTCCATAATAATTTTAACAAACCAAAACATTTCATGGTAAAATTGATAAGAATATCTTTCACGGAACCTATGGAAATAAATTAGCTCAAGCAAGGATTAAGAAAGCCTTTAGTTTAGAGGAATATATCATTAAAGCAGGTTTCTTAAACTTTAATATGCCTGCAGATCATCTGAGGTTCTTGTTAAAATGAAGATTCTGGCTCTGTTGACCTAGCATGGGGCCTGGAATTCTATATTTCTAACAAGCTCCCAGGTAATGGTGATGCTACTGGTTTATGGACCACCCTGTGAAAGTAAAGGGTCTAGACTCCGACTTTGAGAACAGCAGGAGATAGAAGATGAGAACATATACAATGAACTATATAAAAATCAACTCAGAGGCTAGTGCTACATGAGTACTTGTGTTTAAATGTAAATGGCATGATATATGTAAATTGCTTTAAACTCTCAGGATATAGAGCCCACTCTAAATTTCAAATATGGTGTGCTTAACGATTCCAATGACTACATGAGAAATATAGAATATAGCAAAGACATACACAGAATAGAATTTTAAAAATAAAACATACACTTAAAGTAAAATGGGAGACTTCACAGTAAGAATTAAGTAATATATTTAACTAAGACATAAGGATAGGGTATGTGCTATAGGAACAGATTCTCACATGGAATAGCAGAGGCATGGTAGCTCTGCAGGAGAGTCAAGGGAATGGGCCAGTGACAGGTACCCATCTGCAAATCCTGCCTTTGCTCCCTGACTCTATGGCCCAGGGAACTTTGGTGATGACTATGCTTCAGTTTCTTCATCTATAAAATAGTACAATAGTGCACCCAGCTGTTAAGGTGGTTATGAGTATTTAAGGTGTAAGATGGCAGCTCAGAACAATACCTGGTTCATATTTGGCAATACTAAATGTTTATTTTTATGACAATGATAACAATAAGGAACTTCTAAAATAATTTAGATTAAGAAATTTAAAAAAATAAGTTTCAAAAAGTAGAAGTTTTTTTGAGTCCATTTTATTGCTAAATTTCCTATGGGAAAATGTTTCGATGATGTATCTGAATAAACAACATAGTATGAAAACTTATGATTAAGTAAATAAAATTATCAGTGAAATTAGAGTATGTCATTTAGAGAAGATTGTTTTTATCAACTGAGTAAAAGGTTTGATTCTAAAAAATAAAGTGGTAGAGATTAATTATTCCAAGTATTCAGGTTTTAGTATGCTTTAAACATGGGATGTGGCTTTTTTGTTGTTAATTTATTTCTTCCTTTCCTCTGGCATAGATTATGCATACATTTCAAAATGCCTGAGTCTTAATTATTAAATTACCTTTGTGATTTTTTATTATTAATGCTTAATGTAGGTATAATTATAACTCAGAGAAGAAAAAGTTTTTTTTTATCTTGTTGCTGCAGACAGAGATAAATAGGTGTTTATTGTATTTCTTTTTGCTATTTGTATTTTCTTTCCAAAGTTTAAATGCAGACAGTTATAGAAGCCTACAATTTTAAACCTTTGTTTTGTTTGTGTTTTATTTTTTGAGATAATTGTTTCATAAAATAATAAACAGAGGAAATTAGAAAGGAATTCAATTGGTAGCAATTTTAGTATTTGCAAAAGGAAATAATTTCGAAGGTCAGGCATATTACTTTAAGTGTTTTCTGGCTAATGTAGCCTAAATTTTTAAAATTGCTCAAACATATGTACTGTTAAATATACAAATATGCTTTAAAATGGAATACACATGCATTTCTTGCTAGATTTCCTTTTATTTAACAAAGCCAACAACGAATAAGTAATTTGAGGAAAAACTTTATATGTTGAAAATATGGAAAATGGTTTGTGTCTCAGGAAAACACTAATGTGCTGTCTCCAGGTGCTGTCCTGAATGATCTCACCTGTAGATGCTGAGGAAGAACATCCGCTGATTGAAATTTGCTTTTTAAAAAAATTTCTTCCTGATTATCTTTCAAACCTGAGATCATCTTTAAAATCAATCTGTGCCTTTTTTCAAGTGGTACATACCGATGGGTGAGGACCCCAATGCCACTTAAAAAAAATAAACTGTTGGAGTATAAAATGCATATGGACAATGAGCAAATCTGAAGTGTACAGCTTGGTAAATTTTTGTAAAATGAACACACCTGAAGATTCAATAGCCAGATCAAGAAAGAATAGTATTAGTACCTTAAAAGCTCCCCTTATGTCCTCTCCCAGTCACTTATTCCGAGCAAGTGGTACCCTCCCCACATTTACATAAATGCCGTCATGTAATATGTACTTTTTTGCATATCACTTCTTACTCTAAACATTGTTTGTGATATTCGTCCATGTTGTTGATGTAACTGCTTTGTTCATTCTCATTAATGTATAGCATTTCATTGGTTGAATAGATCTTAATTTATAATCAGTTTT
Source organism: Pteropus vampyrus (assembly GCF_000151845.1). NCBI lineage: Eukaryota > Metazoa > Chordata > Mammalia > Chiroptera > Pteropodidae > Pteropus > Pteropus vampyrus. Next base: position 1,268,622 of record NW_011889010.1, read on the forward strand.
ACTGTTCGTGGGTATTTGGGCTGTTTCTAGTTTGTTCTTACCGTGAAGAGTGCTACTATGAGCCTTCTTGTACACGGTTTTTGTCAACCATCCTATGCCTTTTTAGTGGTTTTAAACCTAGGAATGGAATTTGGCCAGCCATACAGAGTACATATGTCCACCTTTAATAGATAACTGCCAAACTGTTTTCTAAAATTATACCAATTTGCACCATTTGCTCCTCTCAGACAGGGAATGATAATATCATTACTCTGTATCCTTACCAACTCTTGATATTATCTGTTTTTTTTTTGTTTTTGTTTTTAATTTTAGCCACATTTGTTTGTGTGTAGTGGTATCTCATTGTGATTTTAATCTACATTTCCAAAGGATTAATAAAGTTGAGGAAATTTTAATAGGTTTATTGAAAATTTGAATGCCTCTGTGAAATTTCTATTTATGTCTTTTGCCCATTTTCCTCCTGAATTGTCTGCTTTGTTCTTATTAATTTGTACGAGTTAATTTAAATATTCTGAATACGAGTCATTATCTCATATACGTATTGCAAGTTTCTTCTTACATTTTGTGGCTTTTCATTCTTTCTTTGGCAACTTCTGATAAAGAGATGTTCTTAATTTAAATGTGGCCAAACTTATAATTTCTTTGTGGTTACCACTTCTATGCTGGCTAAGGAATTACAGCTTACCTTAAAGGGAAAGATATTCTTTTCTAAAAGCTTTATTGTTTTATCCACATTTAGATATACAACCCTCTGAAACTGATTTTTGTATGTATTGGAGTTAAGATTCACCATTTTATCCCAAATGGATATTTAATTCATTCAGGATCATGTACTAGATTGGTCTTTTCCAACTGCTTTGCATTGTCAAACTTGCCATAATTGACTTAGTGATCAGTTGTCATGATTTGTGTGGATTTTGTTCTTGGACTCTTTGTTTCATTCCATATATCTGTCTGTCTGTTTTTCTACCAGTTATACACTGTGTTAATTACAAAAGCATTATAATAAGTTTAATATCTGATCATTGAAAACCTCTGGCTTTGATCTTCTTTAATATCTCTTTGGCTAATCTTGGCCCTTTGAGTCCCTGTATAAATGTTAACTCGTTAACTTAAAATGAAAAAAACAAACTACTGGGATTTTTCTTGTGATTGCCCTGAATATATGAATCAATTTGAGGAGAAATGACATCTCTATAATATTGAGTCTTCCAATTTATGAGCATGATATGTCTCTTTCCATTTATTTGTCTGCTTTATTTTCTCTAATTAATATTTCGTAGGTTTTTGGTGTAGAAGTCATGAACATCTTTTGTTAGATTTATTCCAGAGTATCTGATATTTTTGATTTTATTTTAAATTTATAATTTCCATTTTTAATTTGTTTGTTGTTATATGTAGCACATTCGATTTTTGTGCAATGACCCTAAACGCTATCTATTGGTATATATTGGTAACCTTGTTAAATTTACCAATTAAATAAAATGAATGGTTCTCCTGTGGACTCATTATTTATTTATTACTTTTAATTTTAAATGTGTTTCATTATTTCTTAAAAGAAATGGTATTGGTATTTTTATTTAAAAATAAAATTGGAGTTTTTACTTTTAAATATTAAATAGCATTAGTTAATATTCATAATTAAAAGAAAATCTGGTATTGGTATTTTTATTTAAAAATAAAATTGGAGTTTTTACTTTTAAATATTAAATAGCACTAGTTAATATTCATAATTAAAAGAAAAGCTGGACTCTAGATGAGCATATAGAATAGCATGTTAGCATTTCAGTAGATGCTAGGAAAATTGGAATTATTACTTCACCTGTAGAATACTCGAGTAAATGAGTCTGCCACTCTGGTCTTTAGTTTCCTCATCTGTAAAATGATGAATTTGGACTAGATACGTTCTAGTTCCTTTTTATCAGAGATGGATGACTCAGACAACTTTTGGGTAAAGTGGTTTTGCTTTCAGATTTTTCCCCTTTTGCTCTTCCCCTTATGGTGTTGTGACTCTGGGGACAGTGGGCCTCATGGGATCTCCTTTGGAGGGAGGCTAATAGGTGGGACCACGCACACTCAACACACATGTCTTCTGCTCAGGACACTTGGGAACTTCTGTTTTCCATGAACACCACACACTGGCTCTGGGGATAATTGGATTCCATCTCTGGTTCACTTCTTTGGACGCTTCTCTCTCTCCTCTAATGTCCCCTAACTGCTCCTATGTCATATTAAATACCGATTGCTGGTTTTCTCAGACAGAAAATCTTGAGTTCTCTCCAGCGTATGCCCTGAAAGCAGTCTGCTAGTCCTAATGCTCCTGTTCCCACGTTTGTGTGGGGATTTAACTTAGAGAAGGGAGGTGACGACTTCACGTTTGACGTCTTCGCCTCTGTCTGTCTTCTTACCCATCACAACTCTTAAGCCTGAGGTGGTTTTTCGTGCCTTTTACATCATAACTGATGTTTTCTTCAGTTTTGGAATAACAACACTCCATGATTTGGTTCTCTAGGTCTGACTTCTAATACGTTAATGGAAACTAAGATCATGTTTTTAAAAATCCTTTTCTCTCTAAGGAAAGCCTGGTATTCGAGACCATCGTCTTGCTATGGGTCCAGAAATTTTGCTGGATGTCAAGCTCTAGACTCTTCCTTATTTCGTTTATCTTGTGATGATCCTAATACACCTTGATGCAAGTGATACTCCTGGTAGAAAGGCCAAACAGAGAAATACAAAAGCATTGCATGTAGATATATTTCCAAATATGAGCATCCTTGTTAGATGGCGGCTTGTCACCTCTCTCATATTCTTTATCTCTGCATCTTTACTGTCTGACATAGCAGTTTGTTTCAATGTTCTTTACATTTTATGTGGTGACAGTAAGGACTTGGTATGCAATTTCTATTCTAGGTAAGATGTTTATGCCACATACGTTAGCTCTGTCTTATCTTTGTTAATAGCGATTTAATACATAGTGAGTGGATATGTACTTATTAGGAACCCTTTTCCTGTGTGCTAAGTACTGAAGTGCGTAGGTGAGAGACACGAGATACAATACCTCTCTTTGATGAACTTAAAATATAGTTGGGGAGACATGACAGCATAAAGACAACCCAGGAAGGCAATATAAATTATAGGCATTAACTATAATTGCGATACAAGGTCAGAGAATGATAAATCAAGAGTCCAGAGTACCTGGGGATCACTTTGTGGGGAAGTTGGAATTAAAGCTTTGACAGGGTGGTTCATTTGGAAGGTGCTGAAAAGTAAGAACTGAACCATAACCAGGAAGAGTAGACATGGAGAATGGAACTTGGAGAGAACAAAAGGGAAGCCTTAGGCACTCTGCCTGCCTCAGTAAGAGAGAGTATTTTGAAGAACTATGTAAAATTCATGGAATGCTTAGGGAACTTAAGAAAATAATAGACCCAGTAGACATATTGTACAATTTTTGGCTGCTTCCCTCCAGGTCTCTGAAAGCTCATATTGTAAAAACTAACATCATAGGATGTAAAACTGAAAAGTTTTGACCTTTTATGGCGATAACTATCGGACACCAAAGTGATTTATGAAATAGATCACCTCGTAGAAATTCCTTAGTAAGAACATGAGAACTTTTAGGCAATTTTCATATTCCTACTCCAGAAGAAGTGGGATACCTTCATTGCTAGAAAGAGGTGCTTCAGGGAGACTCGGTAAGAGTGTGATATGTATCCTTTGAAGAATTGCGGTGATGGTAGAAATGCTGGATTGGTTTCTGATGAATCCGAAGGCCAAGAGGTGAGTTAGTGAGCAGTTTATGGTAGAGCAAGGTAGAAGTGCTGAACTGGAATTGGCCTGTTTTCCCAGAGTTAGAAAGTCCCCATGGAACGGATGTGCACCATGACCGAGCATGCTGGCCTGAGGCTGTGTAGCCTCCTGTCCTGTGAGGCTGCCCAGGGACTGATCTGGTCTCTGCAGATAGAAGCCGAAGGTGTTGCTCGGAGCTGTGGCTGTATAAGCAATAAAGTCAGACAGTATGACTCATATCAGTGGTAGTGCAGACAAAATGTCGCCAGTGATTGGAGACAGGGGGCAATCAATAAAGGACCGGAAAAGCAACCACTGGTTGAGAATCAGCTTTAAATATCCGTTCTCTGAGCTCAGTGACCAGAGTAATTTTCCTTCTCAGTTTACCCCTTCTTTTCCCACCTTTCCTCTTTCACTCCATCCCATATTCCAGAGGCATTGGAACCAAGGTAACTGACTGAGGAAGAAAGACCTGGGGAAAAAATATGGGGCCTTCTTCGTTGGCTGTTGGTTTTCACTTATAGCAGATCCTTGGCTGTTGGTTTTCACTTATATCAGATCCTAGCTATGGAGGGAAATGATTTAAACTTTAAATCTAAGTTGAGAATATGGTTGGTGACTTAAAGTAGTTACAATATACTTTTTAAAGCTCTGAATGTCAAGGTATGGGTAAGGACCTAATTCTTATTGACTTGAAGATGTTTCATTAGTTTCCTAGGACTGCTGTAACAAATTGGCAAGAACTATGTAGCTAAGAACAAGAGACATTTATGTTCTCACAATTCTGGAGGCTGAAAGTCCAAAACGAAGACATCGACGGGAGCATGTGCTCTCTGATCGCTCCAGCAGATAATCTGGTCCATGACTTTCCTTTAGTTTCTGGTGTTGCCGGCAGTCCCAGACACCCCTTGGCTTGTAGACACACCACTACAATCTTTGCTTTCCTAGTTACACGGAAATCTTCCTCTGTGTCTTCGTCTTCACATGACGTTCTTCTCAGTGTGTCTATATTCATGTCTCATATTGTAAGTACTCAAGTCAAATTGGATTAAGGGTCTACCCTAGCCCATAGAATGTCATCTTAATTTACATCTTAATTATATCTGGAAAGACTATTTCCAAATAAGATCGCAATCACAGGCACTAGGGTGGGCCTTCAACATATCTTTTGGGGGATACAATTCAACCCGTGACAGATATTACGCAGACATCGGCGGGCTTGATGTCTGTACCCTGGAGTTAGGGGCTGTTGTTGGTGTGAATCATAGTTCCTTCCTAGTTTATTTCTAATCCTATATTCTATCTTCTTTCAAAATATACAGTATGAATTTTGAGTCTAAAGCAGCATTCTTTCATCATCCCTTTCAGGGATGCAACCATTAGGGATGCCTCTTTATATTTCATCCAGGTTTTCTCCCAGGGTCGACATCCGCTGAGCATTTTAACGAGAGGTTGAGAAGTAGCACAGTGGGCACCGCAGGTCAGCCTCGTGTTAATCTGATCTCCATGTTTTTTTTGTGCTCCCAGTTCTTCGCGTGCATTGTCCCAGCTCTCTGGAAAGACATATTCCTACCTACCTGCCTGTCAGATTTAGTCTTTCAAAGACCTTCTCCTGTGAAACTTTTTTTAGACCAAACGACAGTCAGCCAATGTGCACAAGTTCAGCGATCCTGATTAATTTTTTAAGATTATTTTTTAAATCCCCATTTCCTGATTGCAAAATAGTTTTTCAATACTTCTTGTTGCTTCAACATATTATATGTGGTTTGAAACATATTATGTATTGTGTATTATATATTGCTCACCGATTATTTGAAATAATTGTCTATAGATGGTTCCTTCACTAAACTGTTTTTCTTGAGTCATTTTTTGTTTACTATGGTTTCTCTAAAGTCCGTTACAGACCCTGGCTTGTAGTGGGGACTCACTAGATGTTTTCTGAGTTGGATTGTCTTCACAAGAGAAAAAGGGGGTCAATTGTTTTAAGTGAATCTTGATATATATCATAGTTTCTCAGAGGGCTTCTTAGAATGAAAACCCTCAGCGAAATCAAGGGACCACTGCAGCGGAGTGCTTAGCAGCTTACTCACCTTCTGGAAATGCTATTCAATCTTTTTCCTTCATCTGCCCAAAGACCTAAACTGACTCTTTATTTCTTTAGTCATTACAGAATCGGATTAATAAATAGGCAAATTATGTAATTTCCAGTATGAAACGTGGCTGACTAGGTTAGTGATTTTCAAGGGGGTGGCAAGGTTTTTTTTAAGACAAGAGAATGATGATAAAAAGGAATAATAATGGTGTTGATAATTATATTAGCTAACATTCATTAGTTCTGTGTCATTTATATGTATTTATCTCATTTATCCTATCATCTCTGTGGAGTAGAAAGAGTTATTATCCTGATATTGCAGATGAAAAATGAAGACTCACAGAATTTAATTTACTTGCCTAAGTTTATACAACTCGTAAAATATTGCGATGATTGCATTTATATGACTATTCTTATAATGACTGTTATAGCCAATTAATCATTGCTGCTTTTAACTGTTAACATTTCTTCAAATAACTTTCTTAAGGGGTGAATTTTAAAATTTCACCTATCGACGTGACAGTTTTCTGGGAAGCTGTTGCTCAGACTTGAATTTCTTATCCTCCAATCTGAACATTTAGATAATGATGCAATAAAATTTTTTATGGGATACTCCTCAAGATTGTTATATGCTAAGGGAGGGAACAAGATATATTTTCCTAACTTTTGACTTCTATAAAGTACGTTTATCCTCACTGCAGCATGGAAAAGCTCTAAAATTGCATCTCGTGAGGAGAGTAATCTGCAATTATTTACAGAGTCATCTCACAATATTTCATTTTATTACTTTTGTGGAAAGACGGAATAGAAAAACATCCAAACTTTCATGAATATTTTAAAACCCATGCTCACTGGGGGAGGGAGGAAAGTAAGTTTAGATAATTGCAAATTCCATTTCAGTC
>NW_011889010.1:1275454-1277782 GCF_000151845.1 Pteropus vampyrus
GAAATGCTATTCAATCTTTTTCCTTCATCTGCCCAAAGACCTAAACTGACTCTTTATTTCTTTAGTCATTACAGAATCGGATTAATAAATAGGCAAATTATGTAATTTCCAGTATGAAACGTGGCTGACTAGGTTAGTGATTTTCAAGGGGGTGGCAAGGTTTTTTTTAAGACAAGAGAATGATGATAAAAAGGAATAATAATGGTGTTGATAATTATATTAGCTAACATTCATTAGTTCTGTGTCATTTATATGTATTTATCTCATTTATCCTATCATCTCTGTGGAGTAGAAAGAGTTATTATCCTGATATTGCAGATGAAAAATGAAGACTCACAGAATTTAATTTACTTGCCTAAGTTTATACAACTCGTAAAATATTGCGATGATTGCATTTATATGACTATTCTTATAATGACTGTTATAGCCAATTAATCATTGCTGCTTTTAACTGTTAACATTTCTTCAAATAACTTTCTTAAGGGGTGAATTTTAAAATTTCACCTATCGACGTGACAGTTTTCTGGGAAGCTGTTGCTCAGACTTGAATTTCTTATCCTCCAATCTGAACATTTAGATAATGATGCAATAAAATTTTTTATGGGATACTCCTCAAGATTGTTATATGCTAAGGGAGGGAACAAGATATATTTTCCTAACTTTTGACTTCTATAAAGTACTTTTATCCTCACTGCAGCATGGAAAAGCTCTAAAATTGCATCTCGTGAGGAGAGTAATCTGCAATTATTTACAGAGTCATCTCACAATATTTCATTTTATTACTTTTGTGGAAAGACGGAATAGAAAAACATCCAAACTTTCATGAATATTTTAAAACCCATGCTCACTGGGGGAGGGAGGAAAGTAAGTTTAGATAATTGCAAATTCCATTTCAGTCGGTTGTATTCCAAGTAAATGTTCTGTCTCAACATGGCTTTCGTCTTATCTTTTCAAATAATGGAAGCTAATGCCTTTCCTTGCTTGAGTAATAATCTCTTTCTCATGCGAGAAAAGGGAGAGAAGCAAAGAGAACTGGGCTGAGTGTCTGCCGCAGTCACCCATGTTCTCAGCGGCAGGAGAAAGGGGACATTTGGGGAAATTATTTGGCATTTAAGCAAATGGTTCCCAAGGCAGCTGCTGAATATTTTGTTGAATGATTTTCTTCTCTGACCTTTATTACTAATGAATCTTCTTTAAGAAGAACTTAAAGAGTAAAAAGAAAGGTTGTTTATATTAATCTCTTTTTTCTTTGCCCACAGAACCCAAAGAAATGGTGTTACCTGGCAAGAGATCTGCTCTCTTTTATGAAAAATCAGACCAAGGTAATACTTATTTTTTAGTCTATTTAACTCTGATTTGTTAAACTAGTTGGCTTTCCTTGATTACTGGTTTTAACTATTAAATAAATAAGCCTTCGAAAAAGTAAATCATTATCTGAAAAGTAGTGGGAATTGTTCCTGATGATTACCATATTTATGCATTGAACATTGTGAATAATGGTTAATTTTCTGATATGACACTTTCATTTATGTTAATATGTGAATAAGATCTTGACTAGAAGATTCTAATCTCTTTGTTTGGAAATAACTCCAATTAGTGTTTTCTATTTATAAGAATGATAGACAGTAAGAGAATTAGATTCTTGTAAGGGTACAGTGATGATTTTCCTTTTATTTAAACATTAGATGGTTTCCCATATTATTTTTTGAATATGTAAAAAATTTCAATACAAATCTTTCTAAAACTTTGTTGAGTTTTTTGAAGACACCCTCATATAAAACATGTATATGTTTTGAAAAGGTTGAATTGTATTATACAGTTGTTGAAAAGCATGCCTGATTATGCTTAACAGCTGCTTATTTAGTTGCTAAATTTTCAAATTGCTATGTGATTTATTTACATATGTTGGCTTAAGAATATGAACAGTCATACAAATATTCTAATGATATATATGTATAAACAAAGTGTGAGTTAGATGCAGATATACAGTGTGTGCATATTTCATGAATAAGGCTAGTATCTAAAAGATTTTTTTCAGAAAAGCTTCTGAACGGTTAGAACTGTGATGGGAACTGGACCTAACTATTCCATACTATCTATTTATGTCTATGAAGATATAATGTCACTGTATATATATGAACACACATAACGGATTTACGGAAATGTATATAGACTGCATACTAATTGGAACTGACTGGGTTTTACTCTTGACAAATTGTTGAATTTCTAAAAACAAATGAGTGCTGAAACAAAGGTCGCATTGAAATTTAATGGACATCAGCAGAAAACTTGTTCCTGAACTTGAATTTGCAGTTGAACAAGAAAAAA
>NW_011889010.1:1277832-1280332 GCF_000151845.1 Pteropus vampyrus
TCTCTTTGTTTGGAAATAACTCCAATTAGTGTTTTCTATTTATAAGAATGATAGACAGTAAGAGAATTAGATTCTTGTAAGGGTACAGTGATGATTTTCCTTTTATTTAAACATTAGATGGTTTCCCATATTATTTTTTGAATATGTAAAAAATTTCAATACAAATCTTTCTAAAACTTTGTTGAGTTTTTTGAAGACACCCTCATATAAAACATGTATATGTTTTGAAAAGGTTGAATTGTATTATACAGTTGTTGAAAAGCATGCCTGATTATGCTTAACAGCTGCTTATTTAGTTGCTAAATTTTCAAATTGCTATGTGATTTATTTACATATGTTGGCTTAAGAATATGAACAGTCATACAAATATTCTAATGATATATATGTATAAACAAAGTGTGAGTAAGATGCAGATATACAGTGTGTGCATATTTCATGAATAAGGCTAGTATCTAAAAGATTTTTTTCAGAAAAGCTTCTGAACGGTTAGAACTGTGATGGGAACTGGACCTAACTATTCCATACTATCTATTTATGTCTATGAAGATATAATGTCACTGTATATATATGAACACACATAACGGATTTACGGAAATGTATATAGACTGCATACTAATTGGAACTGACTGGGTTTTACTCTTGACAAATTGTTGAATTTCTAAAAACAAATGAGTGCTGAAACAAAGGTCGCATTGAAATTTAATGGACATCAGCAGAAAACTTGTTCCTGAACTTGAATTTGCAGTTGAACAAGAAAAAAATCAGTTGAATTTCTGATTTCAGTTGATTCTTCAAAGGATGATAATCCCCTTAAGAAAGCAGCTTCTCTCCTCTAAGGGGTAGTTGGAATTATAGGCACTCTATTCAAGTTTTATCTCTACTAAAATGTTAATTGAAACTATAAAATATTGTAAATGGTTAATGACATCAATGGAGGGCTGCCTTTTGCATAAAACTATTAACTGTGACTCTCCAAAGAGAGATATTATACTGAGAACTAATACCTAGACAATACATGGAAGAGGTTGAAGCTGAGCAATGTGATACAGGCATAGGGAGATGAGTGGTAATTTGGTTGGTGGTGGTGGGGGCGGGGGGAGAATCATTGGAAGGTGACACAGGAAAGAGAGTGAAAGAAAAACACTGAATGAGATGAAGCTGATGAGGACAGTCAAAGATCCATGCCCTTTAGAGTAAATGAATAAAGGATAAACAGAGCACAGACTATCTAGCATGCATTCATGTGCAATTACTTTTTTCAGAGGTATGTGCATACTAATGTGTTCAATTTTATTAGGCTTTTTGTTTGTTTAAGATATAGGTAAACTTCCTTTGAACTGAATGTGTGAAAGGGAGAGTCGAGGTAGAAGGAGGGAAGTTTCCATTGACATAAGAGAAGTTCCAGCATCATGTCCCCAGAGTACAAAGTTTCTTTTCTCCCAACATGAGAATAAAGGAACAGTTCTGTAGCTTGCCAGAATCCAAGTGCTTTGGTCTGATAAAACTCCCAAAGACATTATGCTCTAGGATGGGTATGTTTGAGTGGGTGCTGGGAAAGGGGCGGTAGGCGTGACTTGGGTTGGGAGAAACGGTGTTTATGTCAGCATCTCTCTAGACTTTGGATTCTGTGAAAGAGGGGTGTCTGCCATCTGATAAACAGCGCCTGTTAATAAGACAAAGAGCACTAATGTTTGATGCTCTGTCCTATCTCAGATGCGATATGCCCATTTAAATTTCAGTGTTTTCTTGAAGACATACTCGTGAAGGTGCTAGTTTTAGGCAAATAGGACCGTTCAGCTTTTCTCAGTGGCACGTGACGACTAACCCCCTCATTTCGTGTCAGATTAACTCTGGCGGTGGAGCTCAGAGAGCGGTCTTTTGGATTAACAGGCACTTCTGTGTGTGCAGATACTTGAAAGTTCTACATTTGACTCTTTTATAATGGGTATTTAAATTACATTTTGTGTAGTGTTTTATTATGTTTTCTTATTTATGTCTATTAGTCACAATAGTCTTAATTTTGTCATCCAAAAAGAGAGGCAACTTTAACTAGTCAGGTCAAAATATCCTTCTATAAACCTCATAGGATTATGAAGAAAAATAGAGACTGTTATTCTGTTCCATTTTTATATAGGTTTATATGTCCCGGAAATAGATTGAACTTCCATTAAGAAACTGTCATGTCTGTAATTTATTTTTATTATGTAGGAATATTTTTATTCACACATATATCTAACTTTTTCTGCAGGAAATTGTAATGGCATATTAAAGATTCAGCAATTTTTTGACATACTCTAGGTTGAAATCTCGGCTTAGTATAAACGCAATTTTGAGAATTGAAAATAATTGGTCATGAGGCTAGTGTAGCGTGTTACTTCTGTTCAAGAGCATTCAGGAATAAATTATAACCATGTCATTTAGAGATTTGTTTCATTGTCGTTTGTTATTACCGATCATGAGTTTAAAAAAAGAGGTAAAAATACTACTACAGCACGTGAAT
>NW_011889010.1:1281107-1299381 GCF_000151845.1 Pteropus vampyrus
GATTAACAGGCACTTCTGTGTGTGCAGATACTTGAAAGTTCTACATTTGACTCTTTTATAATGGGTATTTAAATTACATTTTGTGTAGTGTTTTAGTATGTTTTATTATTTATTCCTATTAGTCACAATAGTCTTAATTTTGTCATCCAAAAAGAGAGGCAACTTAAACTAGTCAGGTCAAAATATCCTTCTATAAACCTCATAAGATTATGAAGAAAAATAGAGACTGTTATTCTGTTCCATTTTTATATAGGTTTATATGTCCCAGAAATAGATTGAACTTCAATTAAGAAACTGTCATGTCTGTAATTTATTTTTATTATGTAGGAATATTTTTATTCACACATATATCTAACTTTTTCTGTAGGAAATTGTAATGGCATATTAAAGATTCAGCAATTTTTTGACATACTCTAGGTTGAAATCTCGGCTTAGTATAAATGCAATTTTGAGAATTGAAAATAATTGGTCATGAGGCTAGTGTAGCGTGTTACTTCTGTTCAAGAGCATTCAGGAATAAATTATAACCATGTCATTTAGAGATTTGTTTCATTGTCGTTTGTTATTACCGATCATGAGTTTAAAAAAGAGGTAAAAATACTACTACGACACGTGAATAAAGATGTGGTAGTGTAATCGTCACATTACCTGAATTAGATTCCGTGTATAATACATGCAATGCTTTACAGAAGTATGGCCATAATATCAGGCAAAACATTCTCCAAAAGAGAATTTAAACTGCAAGTCAGAGAATAAATCTTGAACATCTTTACGGGGATGTGATTAAAAAGTAATTTTTAGAGGAATTTACATGGGAAAGTTATGATAATTTTTATGAATTTGCCTTTTTGGTATTTTTGATTTTTGTTATTTGCAAAAGTTTTTGGTATTCTTTACTCTTCTAAGTAGTAGAGTCTGTAGGATACTTCATCTTTTTAAAAATTAAAAAAAATCTCCAAGACTATAAGCCATAGTATTGTCTACAATTATCTTCTGCTGATACTCAAGTTCTTTCATCAATTCCCTACCTATGTTTTTTACCTTATTTGGTTCTCACCTGCTTCATTATATACCCTAAACATTCTTGTCTTTCCTTATGCTGAAAACTCCACTCAGAATGCCCTGTCTTCTCTCTCCCTTATTCGAAAACCTACACAACCTTAAAACTTCCCTTTACGGAAGCTTCTGAATTCCTCAGCATACTACAGCCATTTCTCTTCCTTAACCTATATTCACTTAGTAAAGCCACCTATATACAGTATCTGCCACAGTCATTGATTTGCATATATTGCTATGCAATAGTTTTCATATGTGTAAGTATTTATATGGGTATATCATGTTTTATTATATATGTATATATGTTTTATTACACATAAATGTATACATACAGACATGGGAATTTTTTTGTATAGTGTGATTGTAAAGATCCTTCTGTCATCTACTTTTATTCCCATTTCTGTGTGAAGTAGACAAATTTGAATGAATGAGCTCCTTCCAACTCCAGGAATTCCACTGAAGGAATATTTAAAAGGCTAAAGATCCCTTTGTGCTATGAGAGTTATAATTTAACTGTTTTGTATTAATTGGGGCTACCTTGAGAACCCACTCACCCTTTATGACATCTCTTCAATGAGAATAAAAGCTAAATTCATATACTAATTTATAAAGGAAATAATTTTCAACTATTCACACTCCCTTCACCAAAGGAAGATTTCTAATTCTATCACCCATTGACTTTGTGCCACTATGCACATGTCATTGGGGAAAAATCTAACCTGAGCTACTCATCAAAGCCATTTTTGCCTAAGAGCCTAACATTATGAGGACACTGCCTATTGCATACCTTACATCAAAACCAATAGGAAAAAAAGTTATGTTGTAATTTGCCTCCTCATTATTTTATTGATTCATTCATTAGTTCAGTGTTTACCTAGTATGTTCATAAGTACTCTGTCTGGAGTGGGATTACATGCAGAATTTGAGAGTCTCCCTTATTCTACACACACACATACACACACACACACACACACACACACACATATGCACGTGCACGTGCATGCACACGCGCACACGGACAAAGGCTACAAAACAAGTCTCTTTACATGTTTGTAGACATTACCTCCATGCTCCTTTATCATTTTTCACATCAATTTCAGTTTCTTCCATGTTGTGTAGGTTGTCATTCATGTAGATGGTTAGAAACCATTAAAGCAGTCTCTGATAGCTACTTTTGAGTTTTCAGTAATCTCACACCTAAGGATTTTATGTCCATTTAGAATGTGTGTATGTGTTTGTGGATATGCAGTCTGAATAACGCATTCCCAGCTCTTCGAGCTAGGACCCTAAAAGTACCTAGGTGGGGAGGCTGAGGAAGAGCTATGGTTATTTGGGAAGTTGAGATGAAATTAGGACTACTGGGGTTGAGGCAGGGCCTTTGGGTGTTGGAGCTCCCAAGGAACTGGCAGTTCCTGGTAGAGGACTAAGGACTTTGAGGAAAATGATGCCTTTCAGGCTTTAGCAGTTGTTTTAGTTTTCATTTCTTTGGTTTTGCAGTACTAGTATTACTTTGGAAGGGAAGCAAGTCGTTGGAGGCTGAGTGGTGCGGGCAGAGGCAAATAATTTTGTAACATTAGATGGCCACTAGACTTTGCAAGTGTCTATATGTATGTTCTTTTATTTCTCTAGATATAAGTATATATATATGTATTTTAATGCATTTGACATTTTAAAAATTATGCCACTAGATGTCACCAGCAACCTCCTAGGGTTCCTGTGGCCTTAATTTGTAAAAACAAACAAAATAATTTGATACTTTGTTAGAATATCTTATCTAAGAATAATAAGTACTTATTTTGAAAGTAATAGAAGTATTTTTTGAGATATGAGGAGGATTTCAAACATCATAAAATATTTTGAAGTTATTTTTTAACCTGAGGTTTCTGTTCATGTGTAACAAGTTATTTTCACTTCCAGTATTCTGTGGACCAGTGAAATGGCATGAAGAACTATGTGTGAGACTGTCACAGTGTACCTGATGCCAGAGCTCTAAACTTCAGCTTCAGTACTTTATGATTCATGTATGCCATGATTTCATGAGTATTTGTGCTTAGGGTTTGGTTTTTTTCATCTGTTTTTGTAGAAGAAGTGTTTTTGGTGCTGCAGCCTATCAAAAGATCGTGTGATATTAATTTTTCAGCATCCATATCTGTGTGCTATTTACGTAGAAATGTCTAAACTTTTCCGATCTGTGCTCTGTTGTTTCAAGATATTCAGAACATTTTGATAGATGCCAAAGAGTGTTATGGGTATTTGCTCACCGGCTGAGAAAGAAAACAATCTAGAAATGTGAAAAAAATTTTTTTTCCATGAATTATAGTACATGTAATCATTTAGTCCTTAAAACATCAGGTAAAAATATTTTGAATTTTTTTTTCCCAGAAATGTATAAGAAAATTGTAGCAGTGGCCAATGTTCAATAGATACTAGTAATGTTATTTTAAATAATACAGTTACTATCTGGTCAAATCAGATTTACACTAGCAGGAAGATTCAGACTAACCTGTTGGTTTTTAGTCATCTGCTAGAACTCGCTGTTAGGTGATTGATATGAGATGACCAATTACCAAGCGGACTTTTTAGGGGTTATTAAAAGGTTAAGTTGTTCCTATTTCTCTCCCTTGGAAAAATTGTGCTTTCAATGCATCGAAAAGTATCTTAGGAAAAGCTGAAAAAGAGAATTACAAATACATTTTTTTCCCGAAACCAGTTCCACCAAGGAAAATACTAATGTCAATGTTATACCTTCATCACTCAAGATTTTTAAAAGTTGTTTTAGTTGCTGCAGTGAAGTGGGGGCTAATTTAACTAGTGCCTAGGCTAATGAAATATTTCCTTTCATACTGAAGTTGTTATATTAACCTTATAAGATTATCCTTAAATTTCTATTTTGCACATTTCTATTTTAGAACTATCAGTAAAAGGGACTTACCAACATTTTCCTCAAGACTGTGGTCGTTACTGTTTAGTTATGTTTGTAGGTAATGGGGCAAGCATTTGAAATCGCGCTGTGGTTGCTTGACCCGTGTAATCACCCTGGTGTGGAGAATGGGATGCAGTAAGTGCTGCTTGTCACTGGAAGGTGCTCTATTAGCCAGATGTCCAGTCACTCTCAACACCGAACCTCATGTGGGAGCACGCGGCTTGCTCGATCAGTGACAGTCCATCCTATGCTTCCAGTACGCAACTCCCTAGAAGGGGTCCGGCCTGGGATGTGACCGCGGCATCTAACTTCAGTCTGTCACTTACTTTATCATTTATAAATAGTTACATGATACAGAGTTTCATAAAATATTTTGAATTAGAGATGCCGATTTTGGGCAAAGTGCATTGACAATACATGATTTGCTTCCCACTAGAAAAATATGCTTACTTTTCTTACAAATTTATTAAAATTGCTAAAAATTTAATAGATCACTATTTTTTATCTCACAAAACTTGCGGTAGACATCTCATTTTTAATTTTTTTGTTTTTGGAGTTTAGTTTGCTAAACTTTTTTTTCTTTAGAAAGCTACCTCACTTACATTCTGGGCGGGACTGACAAATTATGGGTAATAATAATAGCAAATATCGATTGATTTCTTATTTGATGCCAGGCACTGTTCTAAATACAGTACTAAGAATTAGAGCTCACTGTTATCTGTTTCAGTTTTGTCATAATAATACTGTGTAACAAATACCCAATCAGCAAAATTTATTGGCACAAGTCTGCATATCGTCTGGGTGGTTTACACGGGTCTTAGCTGGTTTTGCTCATGTATCTGCAGTCAGCTGGAAAGTCAGCTATAGGTTGGTTTTGGTGATTTTTGAATCAGTCTTCTCATGGGTCTGTGACTTTAGCCGGAACAAATGGGCTGACTTGGCTTTGCTCTACATGGTCTCTCTTCTCCCAGCAGCCTAAATCGAGCTTGTCCTTATGGTGGTATCAGAGTTCTGAGAGAAAAAGAACAGAAACGCAGAAGGGTTCTTGAGGCCTAAGGTTAGAACTGGCACAAGGCACTTGTACCACATTCTCTGGGTCAATTCAAACCTCGAGGCTAGCCCGGAATCAAGGGGTAGGGAAGTAGATGCCACCATAGCGTGAAAAGAGCTGCGAAATCCCATTGTCATTGGTCAAATACGGGAGAGGGGAGAATTAGAGTCATTTTTGTAATCAGTCTGCCCCAGAGCCCCATTGTTCAAGTGAGAAAGCTCAAATGCAATGAGATTAGATAACTTGCCGCTAGAGTGAACTTGTGAACTTGACCTGGCCTGCAGTGGAACTTCACTTCCTAGGCCCCTACATTTCATTTTCAGCCCCTGGACATGTGGACAATGCTTTATTTTCTTGGCCACATTAGTTCTCTTTCTTCAATCTTGCCTGACTTTCAGAACAATTCAACTCACAGAAGTTATCCTACTAACAAAAGATGCTCTCTGAAAATACTTGGGGGCCCTGTTCTCCCAGCAGAGTCTTCATGAGTACACAGGGCTTCTGTTGACTTGAAAGTGAACTCTGGCTGTGGAGTGGGTATTACTCCCTTCAAAGAAAAAGAATAACTTCAAGGAAAAGGGGCCTTTATTCTCTCCCTGGGTATACGTTTTCTTGAAAGCTTGTTTATTGATTTTCCTTGTAACAACTGAGCTTGCACACTATAAAAGAAAAAAAAAAACACAAATAGAAGCAGGGAAATAATATCAATGATCAACAAGTTTATTCATTAGCTTTATCTCATTTGTAGTCAATCACACAGGACTGTGAAATAAAAAGCATCCTATGCCCCATCCCAGCTTTTATCATGGAGTCCATTGAATTTAGCAGATCAGAAGGGAAAGCAACTTAAACTTTCAAGCAAGGGTCCATTCCCATTAAAAGTGATTGTGCCTTAATTAATGTCCTCGTGTGAGGAGAGCGCCGAAAGCAGAGTGACCTGAAGAAAACATGCCTCTTCGATGCGATGACACCAGGTACAATCCAAGTGGCACTGATTCGGCTCTCTCATCAGTTTGTCACATTGCCCAAAATAACCTTCATTAACATTGTTCCTATCGGAAGGCGGCTCCCTAAATTTCTGACTCATGTGATGACACTTAAAAAGTCCTATGATCCGATAATTTTGGAAAATGCTAAACTTTGTATCTTTTGTGGTTTTATGATGCATATTAGACTATCAGTCTCTGAAATTTCTGCTGTAAAGAAACTTGTTTAACTTTGTTTAACCCAGTGTTCCCTAAAATTAATGGGCCGTGAAACCTTTAATACTTCAGTATATTGCCATATAATAAATACTCATTGCATCCAGTAGTACTAGGTTTCAGTGAAGCGCACTTTGTGAAATGCTGCTTTAGAATAAAATATTCCCAAGAGGGCTTGTTTTACAACACGAAAGTTACCTGGTAAGAGTAACACTTTGGCCTTTGGCATCCACCTATACAGATCAAGTTTCCTAAATGAGCAGGAGCCTAAGACCCTGATGGTGTGGGAGAGGCCATAATGCGGAGTGTCTCCTAAAGAGGCCTGTTTTCAGGAGGGTTTCTAGGAAGTCGGAGGATGGCCAGTCATCTCCGGCAACAGTTTTCCTTGGACATGATTCTTTCAGGGCTATGTTTCTAGGAAGGTCAATTTTAGAAGGTGTCTAAAGGGAGATGATTATCTGAACAAAATTTTAATAGCTCCAGTGACTTCAAGATGGTGTTCAGTCACTCCCTTCCCCTTCACAAATTGCCATTTTCCTGAAGAGTAATTACTCTCACTGTTTCTGCTTCCTCACCAGCCAACTATTCATTCACTCTCTGACTTATCACATTCACTCTTTCATTCTAGGACAACTCTTCTATCTCAAATAAACAGTTAGTTTCTCTTTGCTATAGGTAGTGAACTCTATGTGGGTGAATTTACTGGCCTCTGCACTTTTGAATTCTACCTAACCGTTTTTGAGTTCCACATTTCTATCTTTGGCCCAGGGCACAGTTCTAAGCTTCCAAATTGTGTTGCCACAGGCACCTTGAACTTACATCCAAAACTGATCTGACAAAGTTGTACTCGAAACCTCATTCTTCTATAGGTCATTGGAATAACCATCATTCATTGTCACCCGAGCCAGAAACCTGGGAGTCATCCTTTTTTTTCTTTTTTGGCTCGTACCCCCTCATAATCAATCACATTTTTCAATATGTCTCCCCTAACCCATGATCCCCATCTCTTCCTTTTTTTTATTAATTTTTATTTTTCAATTACAGTTGACATTCGATATCGTTTTATATTAGTTTCATGTGCACAGCATAGTGGTTAGACATTTATATAATTTATGAAGCGATCCCCCTGATTAGTATCCACCTGACACTATACTTAGTTATTACAATATTGGTGACTATATTCTCTAAGCTTCACTTCACATCCTCGTGACTATTTTGAAATTACAAATTTGTACTTAATCGCTTCCCCTTTTTCACCCAGTCCCCCAAACCCCCTCCCATAGGGCAATGACCAGTTTGTTTTCCGTATCTATGAGTCTGTTTCCTTTCTGATTGTTTATTTTGTTCATTAGATTCCACATGTCATTGAGATCCTATGGTATTTATCCTTCTCTGTCTGACTTAGCCATCTCCTTCCATTCCTTAGGTTGCAGAGTCAAATCCTAGCTCTTCTACCTGCCATCTGAGTGACCTTGAACAAATTTTCTAGTCTCTTAATGCCTCGGTTTCTCATCTGTATGATGGGGATAATAGCACTAAGTGAGAGAGTTATTGTGGATTTATGAAAATTAAATAGGGATAAATTAGGAGAGTAGAGAAAAGATTAAGTTGACTTTTTTTTTTGTCTTCCTATGGAAGGAAAAATGTACATTTTTGTTTTCAGGGGAAAGATCTTAATGGATTAGTTCGTGTTTTCACAGGAGCAAATATCTTTCAAAATGCTATCATAGTGGATAAAAAACCCTAACATTAATATTTTTCTCTTTTTATTATGTAATTATGGGCTATTGAAAGAAAAATAAAGGAATAAAATTGAACTATCTTTACCACCCTTTAGGCCAACTGAAGTGATTGTGTGTACGCTGAAGTAGATAAAAAAAAAAAGGACCCAAAAGCAGCATTCCTAAATCATTTGCATTATCTGTTCAACCAGGCCAATGTTTTGGTATCTGCGTCTTGCAGGGTTAGCCAGAAAGAACTCTGCTAACATAGGATTAAGACCTGGCTATGACTTTCTGACAATTTCATATAAAATCTCTTAGTTTTTGCTTAATAGATAAAAGCCCTTTTAAAAATTGTATTACACATAGAGCTGCATAGACTAGTGTGGGAGTTACATAGCCATGTGTACTCAAGCCTACTGTCATCAAGCCTACATGATTGATAACAATTATTCCTTCTTTCAATAATATTATTGGCCTCCTACTATGGGCCGCCAATTCTGGATGCTGGGGATATAGTAGTCTACAAAATAGACAGAAGTTCTTGTCCTGCTGGATCTAATGTCCCAGTAAGAAGAGTAGACACTAAATAAAATACATAATTGTATGATAATTTAGACAAGGACTATGGAGAAAAGTAATGCAGGAAAGGGAGGCAGGGCATCTTGCAGTGGAAGCAGAACTGTGTATTTAAAGAGGGAGGCCTGGAAGTTCTCACTAAGGTGCTATTTGAGTAAAGATATGAAGGAGGTCACAGGGTCAGTGAGTGGTTCTGATCAAAGGGATGAGGCGATCTGGCTTTCCTTTTACCAAGGTCACTTGGGCCAGCCTTTGAGAATAGACAAAGGGGATACCAGTCACTAGCCTATTGCAGTGATTGAGGCCAGAGAGCTAGTATCAGAGGTGATAAGTGGCAGGGATAAACTTCAGTCTCAATATATGTGGTATGTCTGAGGCCCGTAGTTGGATCTGCAGAAATCTGTCAGGATTTTAGGGGAAGGCTAAAGGAGAAGAACCAGAGATCAAAACCTAGAGAGAAACGCCATAGAGATAGCAGGAGAATCATCGGAAAGCGATGTCATAGAACCCGAAGGCAATGCCAGCTTTAAGGAGGTCTGAGCAGTGTTCAGCACTGCAGAGAATTCAACTACGAGCATACCCGAAGAGGGGGTACATCATATCTGACAAATAAAAGGCCCTCGGCGAGATTATCCGGAGCAATTTTAGTGGGTTTGCTGAAGCAGAAACAGTAGATTGAGGCAGGGAAGTGAAAAGGCAGAGACAGAGAATACAGATTACCCACTCGTGAAGCTTGATAAACACAGACTGGTGGTTCTTTTTTTTTTTTTTTTAAACCACCATCCATAGTAAGAAATAAATTTTATATTGTGATCCACACATGCATACACACACCAGTATCCATAGTTTTTTTTGTGTGTATGATATGATTACTACTTTTTATACGTGCCACTCATTTTATTTTCTCTTCTATATAATTTCTTTTAAAAAATGCTCGCCACAACCCACTAAATTGATTTCATCACCCACTCTGGGGTCTTGACTTGTGATTTGGGAAACATGATCATGGGCACGATCAAGATGAAAGATGGCCTTAGAACCACGGCCCACATTCCCTACGTGCTGTCAGTCTCTTATTTTGGCACTTGGGTTGAAACTTTCCCTTACATATGGAGTTTTTACCCTTCTGTCTGTATTCACAAACTGTAAATCAATAGAACAGCTAGTCCAAATTGATTTAAATATCATTAAGGCTCAGTGTGCAGCAGACATTGGCTGTGCTCACACAGAAGTGTGTCTCCTGCCAACTAAACAATATGGGCTCGTTTCCAACTTTGATTTGATCCCATCTCTCTGACATGTGAGCTGGAGATCCGTGACCCATGGCAGAGTGGGTTAACTGTGGCGAGGAACTTTGACGTCAGTTGGGATTTAGAATGGACCAGTCTTGAACAGTCCTTTGTATATACTAGGCTAATAAGAATTTATCCAATAAGCAAAATGCATTAAGTAATACATTTTTTTTGAAAACCAGAAAACTTAGAGTAAGTCAGCAAAACTGATTTATTCCTGTTGTATAAATCTGCGCCAATTTAATAGTAAAGCTTATAGGATGCTGTAAAAAATAAGCTTTACTCTAAAGGAAATTTAAAGGAGGAGACAATGAGCATTAGGTCCCCTCATCTCCAAGATCGGGCTGTGATTAAGATGAGCAGAAGGACGAAGCTGAAGATCTTTGAGAGAAGAGGATAATTAGGGAGGGGATGTATGAGGGGAGATGGCGGGAGGGTTCCCCTTAAAGAAGAGAGGCCTGCTGCCCTTCGATGTTGGATGCTTCCAGTTGCAGTTAAGTTCACAGGCTGAGAATGGGGAGATGAGGAGCCTGTTCACCAATGTCTTCTTTTCTTTGTGAATTAGCAGTCAAAATCTTCAGCTGAGAGTGAGAGGGCATGTGTTAGGAGGATGTTCGAGGACAGTACTGATGTTTTGGAGTTGTCATTGGTCAGAAGGAATTGATCCAAAGTAAGAGGATTGATGGGCATGATGGATCAGTACTTATCTATCGGGAATCTCAAATTCTGTTTCTTTCTCATTGGCTTAAAGCCAAGATCATGAATCGATCATTCACAACAGCTGAGTAGAGCCCATAGCTTTGTTTTGTTTGTTTCCCATTATTTTAATAAGCCAGATTTAAAAACAAGTAGCCTCCCATGCAAATTTTAGATTTCCAGGTTGAAAAAAAAAAAAAAAACAACAATCAGAAGGTCTGATTATTCACTGTTGATGAATAATATCTGTTCCCTTTAGAAAAGGCCCTCATTCTTCTTTCAGCTCAGCCCCCATGGTCACAGAATATGCATTTACCCATGACTCTCACTTACAACGCTTGTCTGGCCCCTGTGGGCCTATGAATGTGAAATCCCCGCTTTAAATTTCAGCCTATGGAGTTTGTCTTTTAAATAAATAGTGAAGGTAGGCTTACTTATTTAGCCTCAGCCTAGGCTGGTTTTAGCTCAGTGAATTAATGGTTTTCAAGGTCTAGTCACCAGCTCTGATGACTGAGCTCTGAGTATTGGTTCGTGTCAATAAAACATAGGAGACAGATTTATAAACAAGCACATACTCCTGACTGGACTAGATGATCAGGGCATCCTTTTCTGTGTGTAAGACTATTTAGCAGCCTAAATTATTTATTCAGTCAATCAGAATTGTTATTAAGTACCCACCACGAGTCAAGAAGTCTGCTAGTTTCTGGATATACAAAGGCAAGTAAAATATATATGGATACATATGCTCCCTCACCCCAATATAGCTTAAAACACAGAAGGGGGGCACGTACATTTTAACAACTACAACAGTGCCATCCTCTGAGTACGCTGTGGGTATTCAGAGCCAAGATAATGGCTGTGAGTGCTAGGGTCTGATCATGTTAGCTAGGAGTGGGAAAGAGTGTTCAAATGAGGGAAATTGCATTTGCAAGAGATGTGAGAGCATGAGATTTGATGGAGGGGTAGGGCTGAGGGGACTGACCTGTGACTGTAACAGAGAGGACAGGAATAAAGGCTGAGAGAGTACCAGAGGCCAGGTCATGTACCATCTGGCAAAATGTCTTAATGGATCTGGATTTTCTGCCACATGCAACAGGAGCCTCCAGATGCCATCAAATGGTTTTAATTTGAGAAGTGACTTCATTAGATTTGTACTTAGGAAGATCACTCAGATTGCATTGTGGAGAGTATACACCAAGGAACAGGACCGGCAGCTTGGAATTACTTTCCAGTATATACTGAATAGCTAACTCTTTGCCAGCACTGTGACAAGATCTCGTGCATTATCTTCCTTGATTCTTAAAATAGTCCTATGAGGTTGGGCTTTATAATTACTCCAGTTGTAAAGATGAAGAAATGAAAGCCTAGAGAGATTAAATAAATTGTTGAAAGTGGTGCAATAAATAAATGGCAGAGTTAGGATTCAATTCCTGCCAAGAAAATTTATGCTCTTAACCATTAGGCTATATCACCTCTAGTCGCATCTATCCAAGAGTCTGTATATATATGGTCCAGGGCAGTAGAACAGGCTGCAGAGAAGAAGTAGACTGCTTTTGGAAGTGAGGAGAATATGATTGACTTGTTTTTGTGTGAGGAGGGCAGCGGGGTTTGGATGGGGTTAAAAGGAGAGAAGGATAATATCTAGGCTTTTAACTACATCAGTTAAGTGAATGATGAACCAGTTCATGGGAGATAATGATAAATTCAATTGAATATGTTAGATTCAAGGTGCTGTGGTAGGGCCTATAGGAGCTGTCCAGCACAGAAGTGTTAGCAATAGTCCTAAACGCCAAAGTCGCCACCAAATTAGAGGGATGTAGAACACTGGCCAGGAAATGCATTTAGATGGAGAATACAAGATGACCTAGGAGAAGCAGGAGCAGGAATAGTCAGAGGGAAGAAGAACTAATAAAAGGCATCAAGAACAGGAGTTGGAGAGAAACCCAGGAGGGTAGGGTGACTTTGAAGAAGGAAACAAGGGACAGTAATATTAAACGTTTCTGAAATGCTAGATAACATAAGAACAAAAAAAATAGTTGATCAGCAATTAGTCAAGTAACAAAGTAACAGTGAGGAAGTCACTTTTTGTGAAAAGTAGGGGCAGAATCCAGATTACCATGGACTGAAGAATGAGTCGAGGGTGAAAAGTAATACAAAGAATGGACATTTATTTATTTAAAGAGGGTCGTGAGAGGAAAGAATGAGGGCTGTGACTATGAAGAACAGGGTTTCGAGAGATAAAACAATCTTCGGCATGTTTACCTGCTGATAGTAAAACGTGAGTAGAGAAAAGTAGTTGAAAAGGAGGAGGGAGAAGATGCAGGAAAAGATATGCGAGTGATTGAATTTCTTGAGCAAATGAGAAGAGATCACACACAGTGCATTGGTGGACGATGAATTTTAAATTTATTTGCCCATGGTAATTGTCTTAGTCTGCTTGGGCTGCTATAACAAAAATACCATAGACTGGTTGGCTTAAACAACAAACATTTCTTTCTCAGAGTTCTGGAGGATAGGAAGTCCAAGTTCACTGTGCCACTGATTTGGTTAATTGTAAGTGAGGGCCCTCTTCCTTCTCAATTTTTATATGGTAGGAAAAGAGTGAGCGAGCGAGCGAGCTAGCGAGTACGCACACTCTCTGGTGTCCCTTCTCATAAGGGCACTGATCCCATGATGAGGTTGCTGCACTCATGACCTAGTTACCTCCCAAGATCCCACCCCCTAATACTATTGTATTAGGGATTAGGGTTTTAACATATGAATTCTGCGGGGACACAAACATTCAGTCCATTGCAGGAATAGAAGGAAAAAGTAAAAAAAAAATAATATTTGTAGGAGTCTATAGATGTGTAAGTTTTATGGCAAAAGTTAGGCTTTCGTTTGTTCTGTGAAGTCATGGAAGTCACAGATTTCTTAGTTATAAAAGATTTAAATAGAAATGTCCCAAGGGATAGATTTACCAAATTATATGTAATTTATACATCGTTGTACTTACCATCGTATAACTAAATGCAATTTCTTTCTTTCTTTCTTTCTTTTTTACTGCAACATTCTTATGGCACAAGTTTTCCACTGATTTATTGCTGAAAATGAGCTCTTTTGAAGTGTGTTCGCTGTGCTGTTCATTGCCCCTCCCGTACTCGTCCCCGTACCCCCATCATGGCAGTTCCTTCTGTCACTGCTTTTTAAAGTTTCATGTGCGTTCTGGAATGGGTTCCTGTGGTTCGTCCATTCTGGCCTCCTTAGCCTGCTGTCCTGTTGCATCCTGGGTTGCTGATGAGGACTTGCGTCCCCTGCATTGTGAAGCACAGCTCCTTCTATTAGTCATTCCTTCTGATGCATCCTCGTTGGCTTTGAGCAGGGGAGGCACTACTAGTCTCCTTTTGCTCTAAGGGCTGTCGTTGCTCCTGGCTACTTAAGTCCTAGGTTTTGGATGCACTGTCTCCCTCCAGAACATGTTCTCATATTAAGCTGCCTTGAATGGTAAAACTCTGAAAATTGACCACCCTTCTGCTTGGGTGCTACAGGAAAAAAGCAGAGGCTGTGTGAGTCCACTCATTCCTAGCCCAGGATATCTCCCTTTCACTGCTGGAACTGTCCCAATGTCCTGTATGCTTCAGAGTTTGGCACCAATGTATTCTGTCCTCAAAGAGAAGAGCCACGTACATTTTCAGGATGAATTCTGAGGAAGGTTGACAGTTGCAACATTCATTATTTCAGGGATAATTTAGGAAATTAAACAGCTCCAGAGAATATTTATTTACTGTACCCATAAACACTAAACCCTATGTACCAAGCCCTACACTGGTTTGTTTAATGGGACTCACTGAACTCGCGACTAAATTTGGGAGTTTGTTTTTACTTTTTTTTTGAAGCTGTGGTTCTTCCTAGCTTTCTTAACAATCTGTTTGAGGCTAATCCTGTCATTGCCCCTCAAGATGTCCCCTTAACCTATATCCTGTTTTCCCTGAGAATACTCACTGGCAGCACTTGTGGCCTCAGCGTTTACCCCAAGATAACTTGCAGATTACAGTCCTAACTTTACCCCCAAAGTTTGCCACGAAATATCTCGCCTGTATTATTATTTTTGCATCGCTTTGGAAATGACATCATGCTACTGAGAGCATTCTGTTTTTAGTAGTGGTATTTCCATTTACAAAATATAGTAATTCTCGATTGCTGAAAATGTCAAACCCTAGAAAATGTAGCATTCCTATACATGATGTTAACCTCATTCTCCAACAGTTGTTAGCCAAAGATTCATTTGATGAATCCAATTTATGTATGCATTTGTTACATTAGGATTAGAGACAAGTTCTGTTTAGAAATAACTCCAAGAACAGTTTTCATATTTTATTTTCACATTGAAAACCAGTCGGATTTGCTTCAGCCTCAAAGAGCGTGTTTATGTAAAATTAAATTAATGTTGGCAGTGATACATTTTTTTTTTTTTTTCTAAACAGGAAATGGTTTAACAGTAAATCTGGCCACCATAGTATTGTGGCCTGACCGTTGAACCCAACTAACTGCAAAAACATATTATTGTTATGGCAAGGTATTTACTCATCTTTTTAAAAAGTAAAAACCTTTTACTAATTTAAAATATCAGAATTCAAATACAGATTTGTTGTGTGTGAGTAGTGACTTTGTTTGGAAGGACCAATACCAGGGGTATTCATGAAACCTCTTGGACTCAAACTCATTGTCTCAGGGTGTGGAGCTGATGCAGTCCCTTCTGTCAATACTTTTTGGCAGTTGAGGACACGATGGCTAGCCCATGTGTGTTAATGAAAGGATGGGAATGCCTTTGAAAGGCTCAAAGAAAACAGGAAAGAGAGTAATAGGTACTGTATCACTTTTCTTCCTAAGTTCTCCCTTTTCATCACTAGGTATTATTATCTGCATTTTGGAGATATGGGGGTCAATGCTAAAAGGGTTAATTAAGTAACTTCTCCAAAGTGACAATGCTAGCAAGTTTCTGAACCAGGCGTAAACCCACATCTTTATGATTCCAGAGCAAGTGCTCTAGCTATACTAGTCTTTCTTCAGTTTGTATAGATATAAACACTTATTTATAAAAAGACCTTCTTCAGTGTCATCTAACTTTATATGGAGCCAACACCAAGATCAGAAATTCTGTGGAAACAGAGTAGGAAAAAATTATTTGCAAAGATGAATCTTTATTCCCCCAAAATGTTATATTTCATCAATCCAAAGTAAATCCAAATGCTATGCTTTTAAATAATCATCTGCTGAAAAAAAAATGGTCTATTTATATATAGTTTGGAATAAGTAGCTTTCTGGATTAAGACAAAATTGGTATAAAGAAGAACAGATCGTTTTGAAGATTTCCTCATCATTAAGAATTCTGTGAACCGCACACATGAAATAAATTCCACCAACGCCAGTTTGGAGTTTCTCATGTCTTATGGTAATAGTTTGAACTTAAAAGGTTGCTTTTATTAAGAAACTAAAGCTTAAAGAGGCTGAGGCTATGAAAGCAGAGGAAAGGTGATGTGTGAAGTTATAAGTCAGGAAAATCTTGAACAGGTAGGACTGCAAACGAACCTCTCAGACTAAGCTGGGCCAGGCCTGGGTGGGCTTTCAATGGCCCGTTTTGGTGTAGTTCATTTTATGTTGAGTTCTCATAATATCTAGGTATTCCTCGTATTTACTTACATTTGGAAAACTCATTGTCGACCTACGTAGGTGTTTATTATGCTAGCCATTTGGCAGGACCTATTATCCACAGTGCCAGACTTTCAGACTCCAAATAGTTGACTCTGTTCTCTGTGCATCAGGATGGAGGGACCAGCCCCTGACATTTGAATATACACAATAATTCATGAAGGCATGTGCTAGCAGAAATGGTAACTTTCCAGCTGGTGTTCAAAGCAAGGTCCCCAGTTTCACAGATGCCAATAAATATTTGGTGAACGAGAAGGCAGATCCCTTTTCCTTTCTTTGAAACCTTAACTTTTCCCTGGCTTAATGCTTCTTGTTACCATATTCCATTTGCGGGTGTTTCTGATGATCATTTCAGCCTAATGCACCTACTGGAGTGTGACTGCCCTTGATGTGATTGGATCTATGTGCCATTCCTTCAAGGCTGGACTAGAGTTGACCTTTGTGATTTTATTAGGCAAACCACACCCTTTTGGGCACAGCCTACTGTCCAGACAGACACTAGGTAGGAGGGCATGTCCCCTGAGCACCATGGTAACGGAACGGATGTGATGTCTTCTCCCCTCATCATGCCTCAGTCAGAGGGCCGGTTAATCATGACACAGCTTGGCTCTTGTCCGCACGTTCCTCACACTTTCACGCAGAGGCTGTGCTAACAATAGCATGCAGACCAGATTGTTCTAGCTCTCTGACTTTTTCTGTGATTCCTGCTGCCTTCACGGGATGCCCTTATTCCCACCTGTTCTCTAAGACTGGCCTCTCATCAGCCCTGAAATCTTCCTAATAAATCTCTTTATGGTTGAAGGTAGCCAGAGCCAATGTGTTTTCCATTTGTAACTCTAACATATGATCTTAAAAATTTCTGAGATGACAAATGTTTAAATCATCTGAGTTTCAACATTTTGTAATATTTTAGGTACAACATTAAGTATTCTTGGCTCAGATAGTTTTTATATTGAAAATTGGCATGAACATATACATTTAAGACATTTCGCTGATGCTTAAACACAAAACTGCACATAATTTCAGAGGAAGGTCATGTGACCTGATTCTAAGAACAAATTATGATCTGAGGTAGGGAAAAGCACCTGCTGCGACATTGAAGGTATCCATTCCAAGGGAATAACTTAAGACAAAAAGAAAGGATTAGTAAATTGGACAAATATGCAATGTCTAGCTTTTTTCTTAATGAGAATGCTCTTAAATTTTTCAAAAAGAAGTAATAAAGGGGTTAATAGAATTTGAAACATATTTAGAAGAAAAGAAATTCTCTGTCTTACAATGGGAGGAAACATAAAAGGATAATTCTATAGAAATTTGACTGACAGGTCCCATCTTTGAAGATCTGATTCCCTATGGATTGAATTGAAGGAATACTGGATATACTACAGAGAAGAATTATTAAAACCAAATTCAACTCAGAATTGTGTATGTATGAGGAAGAGAAACCACGCAGGCTCTCCATCTAGTGCATTTTTTAAGTTAAGAATGACAGCTCATAATTTGATGCCTTCATTTTAAATAATAAAAGGTTTATACAAATACCCATGACTGAAGTCAGATTCCTCATTTATTGAGCCTAATCTCCTCACCCTCTGCCCCACCCTTTGTAGCTTTTGAAATTACTGCTTGGCATCACCATAACCATAGACTAAAGACATCTTCCTCTGACTCTTGCATCCTATCTTAACTAGAGAGGCAAATCACTTTCAGTTGCCGGTAACTTTGATGATTGTTTAGCTATTGATCATGGTTACATGACCACTGGTTATGCAATGAAGATGCCATTGGTGATATGACAACAGAAGTTTTGATAGAATAATGAGGGCAAATGTTTGATTGCTATGGTTTCAAGGAAGGATGGAAAAGACAGTTTGAGGACCAAGAGTACAAGCAAATCTATTAAGATGTTTTACTGTATAGGGAGGGAGAGAAAGGGCGTGGTTGCTAAATAAAGTTTTTTTTTTTTTTAAGGTGGCAGATGTAACAACATGTTTTTATGCTGATGAAAAGACCCAGGGGAGAGGGAGAAACTGTGTAGGAAAGAAAAGGAAGAAATGCTGAAATGA
>NW_011889010.1:1299431-1310503 GCF_000151845.1 Pteropus vampyrus
GCACGTTCCTCACACTTTCACGCAGAGGCTGTGCTAACAATAGCATGCAGACCAGATTGTTCTAGCTCTCTGACTTTTTCTGTGATTCCTGCTGCCTTCACGGGATGCCCTTATTCCCACCTGTTCTCTAAGACTGGCCTCTCATCAGCCCTGAAATCTTCCTAATAAATCTCTTTATGGTTGAAGGTAGCCAGAGCCAATGTGTTTTCCATTTGTAACTCTAACATATGATCTTAAAAATTTCTGAGATGACAAATGTTTAAATCATCTGAGTTTCAACATTTTGTAATATTTTAGGTACAACATTAAGTATTCTTGGCTCAGATAGTTTTTATATTGAAAATTGGCATGAACATATACATTTAAGACATTTCGCTGATGCTTAAACACAAAACTGCACATAATTTCAGAGGAAGGTCATGTGACCTGATTCTAAGAACAAATTATGATCTGAGGTAGGGAAAAGCACCTGCTGCGACATTGAAGGTATCCATTCCAAGGGAATAACTTAAGACAAAAAGAAAGGATTAGTAAATTGGACAAATATGCAATGTCTAGCTTTTTTCTTAATGAGAATGCTCTTAAATTTTTCAAAAAGAAGTAATAAAGGGGTTAATAGAATTTGAAACATATTTAGAAGAAAAGAAATTCTCTGTCTTACAATGGGAGGAAACATAAAAGGATAATTCTATAGAAATTTGACTGACAGGTCCCATCTTTGAAGATCTGATTCCCTATGGATTGAATTGAAGGAATACTGGATATACTACAGAGAAGAATTATTAAAACCAAATTCAACTCAGAATTGTGTATGTATGAGGAAGAGAAACCACGCAGGCTCTCCATCTAGTGCATTTTTTAAGTTAAGAATGACAGCTCATAATTTGATGCCTTCATTTTAAATAATAAAAGGTTTATACAAATACCCATGACTGAAGTCAGATTCCTCATTTATTGAGCCTAATCTCCTCACCCTCTGCCCCACCCTTTGTAGCTTTTGAAATTACTGCTTGGCATCACCATAACCATAGACTAAAGACATCTTCCTCTGACTCTTGCATCCTATCTTAACTAGAGAGGCAAATCACTTTCAGTTGCCGGTAACTTTGATGATTGTTTAGCTATTGATCATGGTTACATGACCACTGGTTATGCAATGAAGACGCCATTGGTGATATGACAACAGAAGTTTTGATAGAATAATGAGGGCAAATGTTTGATTGCTATGGTTTCAAGGAAGGATGGAAAAGACAGTTTGAGGACCAAGAGTACAAGCAAATCTATTAAGATGTTTTACTGTATAGGGAGGGAGAGAAAGGGCGTGGTTGCTAAATAAAGTTTTTTTTTTTAAGGTGGCAGATGTAACAACATGTTTTTATGCTGATGAAAAGACCCAGGGGAGAGGGAGAAACTGTGTAGGAAAGAAAAGGAAGAAATGCTGAAATGACGCCCTTGAGTAGTTGAGATCTAGTATGCAGTTAGAGGGTTGACTTTAGCCAAGTGCTAATAGAGTTTATTCTAAGGATAGGAGATGCAGAATATAGAGGCACAGATGAAGTTAAGATGGTGGATATGATATGGGAGCTTGCTTGCCTTCTAAGTGCTTGTATTTTCTTACTGAAATATGAAGCAAGGTCATCAGAGAAGCATAAGGATGGAGGAGAAGGTTTTGAACCTTTGTTAGGAGGCAAAGGTATTTAACAGTCCTTGAGGTAGGTGGAGGAATGAACAGACCAGGGAGGCACAGTGTGAGTGCCAGGCTGTCTTAACCCAAATTCAGGACAGTGATCATAGATATAAACTGACACTGGACGTGATGATTGTGGGTTTTTCTCCAGGCGCATTCATATGTACAGGAAAAATTTTATAGTAGGTGGGAAGATGTGTGTGGGTTCCCCAAGTGAGATGATGAAGTGTAAGAGAGTTCAGGTAGTTAGGGGTATAAATAAGAGGCTGGGTATAAGAACCAGCCATGAAATTTAAGCTGGGTAAAAAATGGAAGTGAGTACATGAGGAGACAAGGTATGCTGACAATGGATCGTTGATATCAGGGGCCCAGCTGAGATGGAGAGAGCTGAGCTGGGTTGCCAGGTGTCACACCAACTGATTAAAACAATAAGCCAAAATAAAAATGAACGGTCAGGGCTTTAATCACTTACTGTGATAACATAAGCAAGATACTAAGCCAGAGAGAGCGCTGACACCCTCTGTTCCATTTTTCCCTACAGAACAGTGCTGGAGGAGGGTCAGGTTGGTCAGCACGGATATGGGAATTGCTTTACTGCCGAGGGAGCTCCGACCGAAAGGTTCCTGCAGTTTCCCTGATAATTAGTGACATTCAATCACTGTAATTCTGCAATACTCATGGGCATAGATACTGATTTCATTTCCTTCGGATAAATACCCAGAAGTGGGTTGCTGGGTCATATGGTAGTTCTGGTTTCAATTGTTTTTTTGAAAAACCATCATATTCTTTTCCATAATGTTTATACTAATTTTTATTTCTACCAACAGTATATAAGGTTTTTTTTTTTTTCCTCCACATTCTGGACAATATTTGTTATCTATTATTAATATTAGCTATAATTGCCATCCTAATGGGTATGAGGTGTTATTTTATCGTGGTTTTGATGCGCATTTCCCTGATGATTAGTGATGTTAAGCACTTTTTCATGTACCTGTTGGCTATTTGTATGTCTTCTTTGGAAAACATCAACTTCAGATCCTTTTCACATTTTTAAATTGGATTATTTCTTTTTTGCTGTTGAGTTGTATGAGTTCTTCACATATTTTGAATATTAACCCCTTATCAGATATATACTTTGTAAATATTTTCACTCATTCTGTAGGTTAGCCTGTGTATTTTATAAACATCAGAATTTTAAAAGAATACAATTTTCATCACGCACTACCCTCTTTGTCAATTCGAGCAGGTGTTACATTTTTAGAACTTAGGCTTAAATTATATGGCCCTTAATTTTGTTAAATATTCAGTATTCTGGAAATTTGATATTCCAAATGGAATCTTTTTCATTCTGGGTTTATTCGGTAAGGATATTATTATCATTATTGTTATTACTACTACTGTTTATGTATGAATGCAGGAGAAAAAGGGGATTTAAATAAGTCAGTGCCTAGAAAGTGATTTGCAATGTCTTATCCCTCCAGAAGAACTTCTACCTACACCTAGTGATCTGAGATTTATACTTAATCTCAGTTTGGGGATCTGAATATGTTTAACTCATGATCCTGGGAAGTTCTGTTGGCTTCATTTTCTTCTGCTCTTTGCACATAATCTTACCGTTGTCTTCTGTTTTTCTTGTAGGTTCCCAGTATATACTCTAATCACATAACATGATGATAAGCCATAAACTTTTGTCATTTAATCATATAGAAAAGCTCAATATGTTGTCCAAACCTTTTTCAGTTGAGATCGATTGATAATTTTATCTAATTGGATAGGATTTTAAAGAGAAGATGAACAGAACATTATTGTGTGATTAAAACCTCCTGCTGGAAACGATAAACTTGGCTTCCCTATTTTATTAAGAGTAATATTTTGATTTATATGCTAATGTAAATATAAATAAATAATATAATAATTCACTTTTACAGCTGATACCAGATTCTTTCTTTCTTTCTTTCTTTCTTTCTTTCTTTTTTTTTTTAATTAATAGCAGCTTCATAAGTTTAGGCAGTTTTCAGGAGTGAGGTTGATGGCATTGGTGCGGGGTGGGGAAAGCTTAACAGTATCAGAGGAGGGGGCATTATTAGGATTACTTGTCCTATCTCTAGTGACAAATTTTGTTTTCATTAGAAGTCTATTATTCGAATGGCTCCTTTTCCTGGAAATTATGAAGCATCGTACAACAAATAACTTAATAACATAATTTAAGCTGCTTATGACAGACATCAACATGTAGGAGATATAATTCCAAGTTTTTTTTAAAGTTGTCATTGGTATAATAAACTATAACTGACATACTTTTAAAGTAAAAGAAAGGGAAAGCTTGCCAACACCCCTATTGTGTTTCAGTCTCTCTGATTTACCATTCCAAGAATAAATGCATACAATGGAGTGTGCTGGGCTGCACACTGAGGTTTTGTCGATTTCCTTGCTGGAGGAAAGTACTTTCATAAAAACAAGTCAAACATGCAAAGGAAAGTAATATAATAAGTAATTTTACAATAAAAGAGGGGACCTGTAAGCCTACTTTTGCTTGGATATCCTTGGTGCTATCCAATTTGCCCCATCACGAGGCCCCTCAACTGGCTGGCTGGCAGAGGGGTTGGTGAATTGAGAGGCACAGAAGCGGATGGCTGTGTAATGCTTAGTCTTGAAATGTTCAGAGAGCTATGTGAGTAGTAGCTGACAGTAAGACAGGGGTACAGGGATTGGGAGTGCACTGCAGATGCCAGGATAAGATAGTTTGACTAGATTTAAGCATTGAGGTAAGTGACAAAGTCGGGTAGACACTAATGGTGTACTTTGTACAGGAGGTAGATTTAAGGCAATGTGGGGAAAGGGAGTGTTTATGCCACAAGGTTAAGCCCTGGGTCAATGAGTGCCTTGCACTGATATGTGTGTGTAGCGTGTCCTCGAATGATGTTTCATTCAACTCCATTTTGTTATAATGTTGAGGAGATGTATTAGGAACTTAACGCTTGTTTGTATCAATTAGCCTACGTAGAATTGGTTCATTATATGTCATTTCGCTTAAAGTCGCCGAACCTCTTAACAATATTAAGAGATCCATGTATTTTGTCCCCTCAGCTAGATTTTATGCCCTCTGAGGGTGGCAGCCTCGTTTTATAATTGTCTCCTTGAGCTGCTGGGCACAGTTGCAGAATGAGGTTGATTGTTGCATGAGGGTCTCTTGCGAAGTTCTCTTGTGACTTTCCGACCTCTTCAGGACTACAATAAGTGCTCGTGGGCCCAGGGACTCTCTCTGTCACATCAGAGAACATGGTACAGCGCAGAGCGGAAGTGACTCACTTAAAGATCAGTGTGTACTTCAGTTTATTCATTACACGAGTGTCACCATCTGGCTCCCTGGACCCTAAACAGTGTCTTTCTAGACTCCTAGTATCTTTCTAACCTTTTCATCCTCCAAGGGTTCCTTTAATACCCAACATTTTCCTGCCTGACCTGGGGCACCTGTCTAATTCTCATAGTCCCAGCCCACTCTCCTGGAACTTGACCTCTGGCCTGGTAGATGGTGTCTAGTTTTTGGTTCTTTTGTACTCATCTTGTCTCTTGCAATCCAACATTCTGATAAAAAATATTGCCTTCATTTGAGTGAATGGCATGTATGTGACCACTGAGACCTATGCCTGACAATTAAGATTTGGTTGCAGTCGGCCCTATGGATGGATGACTTAAGGCTACTTAAGGCTCTGCTGTGTGGAGTACTGTAGCTGTCTTAGTGAGCATTATATAACTGATTTAAATTCTATTGCAGAGTTTATTAAATCATATGTGTTGGATAGGTTCCCACCTTTGAGGCATGCTGCTAACAACATGATGCAACATCTTATTTTTCCTTCAACCAGTTATTTTCAATCATAGACTTCAGCATACTATTTAAAAAATAAACTACTAATTTACAGATAATTGCATGAGGAAAGTGACAGCTGCATTATATTTGATCCTTTGCTTAAAAAACACATTAAGAACTAAGACTAATTCAGATCCTTTGCATGGGAAAGAATGTTTTCAGCATCGTTAAACTTTATTTCAGTGTATTAATTTTTTAAAATCGATTTTTAGAGAAACAAAATCGCTGTTCAGTTTAGCAGAATCATTCGTTTTGGGCTTCTTGGCTAACAGAACGCACGCTTCGACTTTGCCTGTTTGAAATTAGCTCCACATTTGGAAGTCTCCCTTCCTGGTTCATTGTTGGACCTCAAATTCAGGACTTCATATCTTTGTGCAGTGATTTTGATGTCTCCTTAGTGGAGACTATTCTGCCAGTAATGCTTTGCACAATTTATATACCGCACAGGCATAGATGTTAACCTCAAAATAAGTAGATGATTGAAAAAGTGGTCTAGGTACAGTAAATTGCATTGCAGTTTTTGCAGATTACTCCTCCCCTCTCAGCCTGCAAAGACTCTGGGTTATGACTGGACCAGTAGTGAAGTGGAGTTTTTAAATACGAAATTGGTTGCTTCTTAAGTTTTTACTCTTAATAGAGAAAAAGGTTTTTCTGAGGGGCTTTAGCTAGTTTCTCTATACATATAATAAAAACAAATGTACTTTTCAAGAACATTAAGTAATTTAATCAGAGAACATTTTGGTAAATTTAAGCTGAGGACATTTTTAGGTTCACTGTAAATCTCGTTGGCAAATAGAAGGAAGTGAATTATGAAATGGTGGGAGGCATATCTCCTATTAATATTCTATATAGTTTTGCCTTTAATATTTATTTTTCGTCTAGTATTTTTTATTTGTCTGCTACTGGTTATTTATTTAAAGTAATGATAGGGCAGGTGAGAAGCCAACCTGATTTGTCCCATCTGTGGCTTCTGAATAGAAGTCTTTAATGAGACAGAAGAATCATTTCACATGGCTCTTAAGGTTTCTTTTCTGTGTGAAGATCCAATATTAATCCATTTCAAGAACACTAGGTCATCTTCATTGATTTTAAGTCACAAGGGGATTCTTAGGTTATCTAATCCAGTGGTCTCCAACCTTTTTGGCACCAGGGACCAGTACTATAAGAATCTAATGCCTGATGATCTGAGGTGGAGCTGAGGCGGTGATGCTAGCGCTGGGGAGTGGCTGCAAATACAGATGAAGCTTCACTCTCTGGCCTGAACCTCCTGCTGTGTGGCCTGGTTTCTAACAGGCCATGGACTGGTATAGGTCCACGGACTGGGAGTTGGTGACCCCTGACTAATCCATCCCTTTCATTTTGGAGAAGACAACAAGAGCCAGAAAAGTGAAGGGCTTGCTTAATTCTGGTGAGAGGCTGAGGCATAAATGGAACTCAGACCTTCTGGTTCTCCCCTACATTGGAGCTTCTGCATTGCTCCTGGAAGGAAAGGCGTGAACGAAGGGGTCTTTGTAACCTAAGATCAATAGCTTAGGGACTTTGTGGTTGAGAAATATCTACTGGTTTTCTGAATTAGCCTGAGGAAGGATAGAGAAGAGAGAACACAAGTAAATTACTCAGGAGTCATGGAATAAAATGAGGGTCTCTGTGTCAGGTAACTAGGATGCTGAGAGCGTGTTGTTTTAAATCTGGATTGTCGATGGATACACAAGTGCGATCTTATTAATGATTCTGAGGCACAGGATACCTGTTCTGACATTTTCTTCAATGGCTTTCCTGCTCTGCCTGATTCTAATAAATGTATATCATGGTTTAACCTTAAAAGGTACAACCTGAGTATTACAGTATTAATTGGGAAATTTTTCTAGTACCTTCAGTTTTCCAAACATGGACCTTGAGACATTGTTGTCTTATGTGGATCCTGAGAAACTAAAATCGAAAACAAAAAAGACTTCCCTTTTAGGTATTTTGGATCTACAATTTTTTTTTTTTTCTTAATGCTTCAAAATCACATTGAGGTCTTGGTGTCAGAAGGCTATCATTCCGTTCTGACTTTTACAGTGGGGTTTTAGAGTTTGTTAGAAAATGTGATGACAGTTACAGCTAAAGATAATGTTCAAATGAGAAGGAAATG
Organism: Pteropus vampyrus; assembly: GCF_000151845.1. Lineage (NCBI taxonomy): Eukaryota > Metazoa > Chordata > Mammalia > Chiroptera > Pteropodidae > Pteropus > Pteropus vampyrus. The sequence continues at coordinate 1,307,124 of NW_011889010.1, forward strand.
AGACCCGCTGGAAGGCCGAGGTGTATGTGATTCATAGTCTCGCGGTGATAGATTTAAACAGATGGTTCTCACTGAGTTCTTAGTTCTGTCAAGTCCTGCAGATCAGCTGGTCATCCAGACTGGATCGTACACTTTATGATAACTGAAAATTATATTCAGAACTTGAAACAGCAGAGCGAAAAAGAGCCCCATTGCTGGCTATAAACAGCTTTTGGGTTTGCTTTTCTAAAAATAGTTTCCAAGGACCCGGTTCTGGACCTGTGGTCACGATCTGGGTGGTGGTGGGGGTGGGTGACGAGAGGAGCTGGGGGCTTCTAGACTCATTTCTCACCTCTTGCCGTGCTTTACAAAGAGGTCAATTTTACTATTCACTAGAATGGAAAAGCTGGTACTGGGAGCCATTGAAAAGTGTAAAGTGGCTTTTCTAACGAAGATGAAGGCGCCAGGGGACCCTCTCTTGGAGGAACAGGAGGTGACCATTTACAATTCCTTTTCTGGTCTTTTTTGCCACTTCTCCAGCAGTTCCTGGCAGGAGAGCCAGGGTTCTTTCAAGATTATTTCAATGTTAAATTAACACTAAATCAAGAGCACAGTAAGCCCCCAACCTTGTCTTTTAAAGCGAAGGAAATTTTGCAGGCAGCCAGGTCTCCTGTGGGGAGCCGAAGCAGAAGTGAGGAGATAACAGGTAAAACCGCTGATGAAACTGGGGAGTGGGGAGTCAAAATTAAAAGGCTTTTGTATTTATTTCAAAATATGTCTTTCTTTCTTTGTATGTCTTTTCCTCACTGCATCCTCTTGTATTATGTGTTTTATAGGGTGAATATTTTTCTCTAGTCTAAAATAACAAAAATTACCTTTAAACATTTTTCTCTGTGTTGTATTTATGCCAAGACACTCCACATCATCTTTTTCCTACCTGCATGACACCTTGTCGGCTCAAGCTCTTAGGCCATGTCTTCGTGCTTTGCAACACACCTGAGTCATACATTAATGGATCAATAAAAGATGCCCTATTGGGTTTTAAAAGGATATTAAAAACCAGATAGTGCTGAGGATGACTAGATCTCTTTTCAGCAAAATATAGCTAGGAATGTCACTCATTTTCTTAATAAAACACCAAAGTGATATACAGGATAGTACATCATAGAAAAGATTATTAATATAAATATTAATAATTATAAATATATAAATGTCAATTTATTTTGTTATGCAGGTGGTAATTGCTATCCATCCAGCTATCTATCTATCTATCTATCTGTCTGTCTATCTATCATCTATCATCTATCTGTTTATATCTATCTATCTTTATAGTGATCTACTTACTTAGCAAGATAAAGAGAGTTTGACTTTTAAAATTGCAGGCAATCAAAACTTAGTACTTACTTGTGAACATAGCTCTATAGCAAAGGAGGAAGATAAACATTATTTTTCCAAAGAATTATTCAGCTGTGCATGAACGTATGCATTTATGTAAACCAGAATTTGTTAACTCATGAATATTGATCTCTTATACCCATGAGGCTTTTTAGTGCTTCGATGTGAGCTGTGCTGTGACCATTCTGTGCCACCAGCTCAGGCTGCCCCTTTGAGAAAGTTACCATCACAGATCTTGAGAATTAACACCGCTAAATAGGAAAATGTCACTAGCTCTTAAAATATTTTGTGGCCTTTTTGTTCCAAAATGCTTGAAACAAAGAGTCTGTCTGGATAATTCTGTCGAAAGAATCATTGGTTTAAACATAACCAAATAGATTATCATGAACAGCTTGGCACTGCCTATTGAAAACACCCTTGAATGTATTTTTGAGTGAGATTGTAATTTCAGAAAATTTCATTCGTTTCACAAATATTTATTGTCTATCAATGTGCTGGGACCTTCACTGGGTCCTGGATGCTAGTCCTCCTTCAAAGGAGTTTGGAAGAAACAGACCTGTAAATTAACTGCTGTGAGAGATTCATTTGCCGTAGTGTATACACAAGGTTCAACAGTGACACAGAACAGGACTGACCATTGGCTAACTGAGAGGGCTCAGGACGTGCGCCAAAAACGAGGGGACTCTTAGAGGAGGGCTGGTTTCCAGAATGTTATGGAAGACATTCTAAAATTAAACAAACAAACAAACAAATAAGTAGAATAACATGTAGAATCGTGGAGGCAAGAAATATCATAGTACATTTAGGGAATTTTATGTAGTTCTGCAATGTTTCCTGTCAAAATCTTGCTCTCGTTTTAGTATTCATAAAAAAAAGAAAATTAGATTTCCTGCACTAGATGGGAGATATGTAAGACAAGGACATAACCTTCAGTGAGCTACTAAAGAAGGTCACTTAGTATTGATCACATGGTTCATTCTGGTGATTAAATGAACCAGGAAAATGTTCTGAAGGCAAACTTTTCTAAAATATAATTCTATAAGATAAGGAAAAACGACGGTGTGGAAGGCACAGGTGTCTGCAGGAGAGGGCTGAGTGCAGCCTTCGTATCCAGCCGTGGACGGTGGGTCGTGGGAGGGTGAGTGAGGCAGATGGTGCTGTCAGGCGAGGGTCGTGCTTCTTCGAGGCAAAGAGACACAGTGGGACAGGGGTGCCATTGGACAGGGTAGAAAGGACTTGGGGACAGAAACAAATGAAGGACGAGGAGAGGACGAGGCAGGCCATGGTATGCGGACAAGGACAAAGTCTTCCTGGCGGTGTAGGTGGTATCTGAGCATGAAAGGGATGAGAGTGTGGGACCTGGGTGTGTGTGTGTGTGGTGATTGGGAGTCCCATAACATCCCACTCTGTTTGGAGAGTCTCAGCAAATATCATCCATATTGTTCGTAGTCCCCAACTGTGTCTTCTATTCCTGGCAATTTAAATGAGGCAACCAACAGGCCCCGGTGTTCTCCCTGACTCCCACTTGCTTGCTATTTCTGCCTGTCATCTCCCCGCCTGGCTTTGCCTTGCAGAATCCTCACAGCTCATACTCCCTGGACTGGCCCAAGGCTTTTGTTTTTCCTGCAAGAGTTTTCCTGAGGAAGGGCGTAGGTAGAAGAGAAAGAAGTGGCTCCCTCACTGTCCCTGCACCCTCTTTTGCTTTGAATCTTGGAAAAAAATTAAAGTCGAATTTGTTTCTCAGCTTAAGCAAGTCTAGAAGACCTTATGGCATGTATTTCTGTGTACAAACCCCATCGGTGCTTTACTGGATTTTCTCCAGCAAAGTGTTTATTTTCTTTCTCAGTTTTCTTCATCGATTAGTTTTCTGCTTTGGTATTGTAGCTATTTTCGAAAGTGCTCTGAAGCCCGTTTGAAATGAATTGAAAATTAATAGTAAAAATAATCAAATGCTCTTTCTAATCTCATATATCCTTTGACATAGTCCTCCCAGTTCTCTGCCTTGG
>NW_011889010.1:1310553-1315089 GCF_000151845.1 Pteropus vampyrus
TCTATCTATCATCTATCATCTATCTGTTTATATCTATCTATCTTTATAGTGATCTACTTACTTAGCAAGATAAAGAGAGTTTGACTTTTAAAATTGCAGGCAACCAAAACTTAGTACTTACTTGTGAACATAGCTCTATAGCAAAGGAGGAAGATAAACATTATTTTTCCAAAGAATTATTCAGCTGTGCATGAACGTATGCATTTATGTAAACCAGAATTTGTTAACTCATGAATATTGATCTCTTATACCCATGAGGCTTTTTAGTGCTTCGATGTGAGCTGTGCTGTGACCATTCTGTGCCACCAGCTCAGGCTGCCCCTTTGAGAAAGTTACCATCCCAGATCTTGAGAATTAACACCGCTAAATAGGAAAATGTCACTAGCTCTTAAAATATTTTGTGGCCTTTTTGTTCCAAAATGCTTGAAACAAAGAGTCTGTCTGGATAATTCTGTCGAAAGAATCATTGGTTTAAACATAACCAAATAGATTATCATGAACAGCTTGGCACTGCCTATTGAAAACACCCTTGAATGTATTTTTGAGTGAGATTGTAATTTCAGAAAATTTCATTCGTTTCACAAATATTTATTGTCTATCAATGTGCTGGGACCTTCACTGGGTCCTGGATACTAGTCCTCCTTCAAAGGAGTTTGGAAGAAACAGACCTGTAAATTAACTGCTGTGAGAGATTCATTTGCCGTAGTGTATACACAAGGTTCAACAGTGACACAGAACAGGACTGACCATTGGCTAACTGAGAGGGCTCAGGACGTGCGCCAAAAACGAGGGGACTCTTAGAGGAGGGCTGGTTTCCAGAATGTTATGGAAGACATTCTAAAATTAAACAAACAAACAAACAAAAAGTAGAATAACATGTAGAATCGTGGAGGCAAGAAATATCATAGTACATTTAGGGAATTTTATGTAGTTCTGCAATGTTTCCTGTCAAAATCTTGCTCTCGTTTTAGTATTCATAAAAAAAAGAAAATTAGATTTCCTGCACTAGATGGGAGATATGTAAGACAAGGACATAACCTTCAGTGAGCTACTAAAGAAGGTCACTTAGTATTGATCACATGGTTCATTCTGGTGATTAAATGAACCAGGAAAATGTTCTGAAGGCAAACTTTTCTAAAATATAATTCTATAAGATAAGGAAAAACGATGGTGTGGAAGGTACAGGTGTCTGCAGGAGAGGGCTGAGTGCAGCCTTCGTATCCAGCCGTGGACGGTGGGTCGTGGGAGGGTGAGTGAGGCAGATGGTGCTGTCAGGCGAGGGTCGTGCTTCTTCGAGGCAAAGAGACACAGTGGGACAGGGGTGCCATTGGACAGGGTAGAAAGGACTTGGGGACAGAAACAAATGAAGGACGAGGAGAGGACGAGGCAGGCCATGGTATGCGGACAAGGACAAAGTCTTCCTGGCGGTGTAGGTGGTATCTGAGCATGAAAGGGATGAGAGTGTGGGACCTGGTGTGTGTGTGTGTGGTGATTGGGAGTCCCATAACATCCCACTCTGTTTGGAGAGTCTCAGCAAATATCATCCATATTGTTCGTAGTCCCCAACTGTGTCTTCTATTCCTGGCAATTTAAATGAGGCAACCAACAGGCCCCGGTGTTCTCCCTGACTCCCACTTGCTTGCTATTTCTGCCTGTCATCTCCCCGCCTGGCTTTGCCTTGCAGAATCCTCACAGCTCATACTCCCTGGACTGGCCCAAGGCTTTTGTTTTTCCTGCAAGAGTTTTCCTGAGGAAGGGCGTAGGTAGAAGAGAAAGAAGTGGCTCCCTCACTGTCCCTGCACCCTCTTTTGCTTTGAATCTTGGAAAAAAATTAAAGTTGAATTTGTTTCTCAGCTTAAGCAAGTCTAGAAGACCTTATGGCATGTATTTCTGTGTACAAACCCCATCGGTGCTTTACTGGATTTTCTCCAGCAAAGTGTTTATTTTCTTTCTCAGTTTTCTTCATCGATTAGTTTTCTGCTTTGGTATTGTAGCTATTTTCGAAAGTGCTCTGAAGCCCGTTTGAAATGAATTGAAAATTAATAGTAAAAATAATCAAATGCTCTTTCTAATCTCATATATCCTTTGACATAGTCCTCCCAGTTCTCTGCCTTGGAGCATGTTCTTAATTCCTTGTCAATGGGTCAATTTCACATCTATCTGATGTTATTTCTTAGTAACTCTCAGTACGCATAGCTTTCAATAATAATAATAATAATAATTAATAATAATAATAATAAAAATCTTCCATCTTACTATTGGCAAAACTCTTTGTTTATTCCTAGTTTTCTCAAGAATCCTGACATTTCTCCCTCACTCAAATCATCACTGTTTCCAGCAAACAGGAAAGAAAACCTTGACATACAACTTCTTTTCTTCTCTAAATCTACTTTATTCTTAATAACGAGTTTTGGTCATCATCTCCTGTCTCCTATAGAATGGATATTTTTTGCTCTTCAATTTTTCTTGGGTTGGAGTGGCTTGCTTTCTAATTTCTAGAGAGTGGAGGTAAAGGGACACATAATCTTTTCTCTGCTAGAGTTATTTTCTCCTAACAAAGGTTTAGTTTTTCCAAATTTTAAATCCCATATGGAACCCAGGGATAAATGAAGATTATCATTTATAATCAAAGTTGTTTTTTGGGCACGTTACACAGTTTTTGAAATACGTCTTATACGAAAGCAAAGGTCAGAATGGCTGATAAGAATGTCAAAGATGAACAATTCTTGAGGATCGCTGATCTGCCCTCTGAATGGAAATGGTGTTTTATTGCTACTTTGACTTCACCTGTCCTCCAGCCTTCATTATGAATCCTGCCCACTGAATGTCAGGGCAGCTCACACAGAGGGTCAACTAGACCCTTGGGTCTGGTTTTCAGCTTGGACTTTATTTCTTAGCTTTGGCTCAAGATACCACTATGTGTTGCCTATTCAAGTGGGCAGCTCAAGTTACTAGAATCGGCCTTTCTCCCTACCCTGGGTTCTTAACCTACAATTTGTGACTGCCATTTCCTCCCTAAGCTTGTCTTAACCTTCACTTTCTGTTAATTGAAATATTATAATTGGAATATTAGCCTATAGCATGTACACATTTAAACTCTAGTATTCTGGAGCATTTAATAAATCCTCATGGGCTATCTAGGGAGTAGAAACCACAATCTTAGTGTTTTGAAAGCACTTCCAGTCTTGATTCCAACCCAATTATAGAGTTTAAAAAGTCTAATCAACAGCTTAGGGGTTTTGTTATATCAAATGTTGAAAATAAGCCTCCTGGGGTTTGTAGACCTGTGCCTTATAGTTTGGCTCTAACTTCAACAATCTAGTTTTTCAAATTGAATCTCTTTTATTAGTTTATATAGTCTACGCGGTTAATCTTTTGTTATTATATAGCACAGGATAAGTTTTACAGTCTTACCTATTTAAGTCAGTTGTCTCGATAAATATTTTTAAATACTATGGATAAATTTGCACATAGAAACGGATTTGATTATAAAGAAAGTGTCATTGGTCTGGAAATTTAAAGACGACTTTAACTCAATAGGGAAATTCCTGACCATATGTGGTTTTAGAAATGATTGCAGATAGTAGATTTCAAAGAAATGAAATCTACTATCTAAAGGACACCGCATGAAAAACCATACTATGACATTTTCACCATGGAAATCACTGAAATGTTTATTGTTTATAAAACACTTTTTTCACCCTTGAACAAACAGTCTTTAAAATATCACTCACTAAAAATGTCTCCCCAATGAAGGATTGTTCTAAAGTGCAATTGGCTTTTTTTTTTTTTTTTATCTTCTCTGCAGCCAGGAGGAGCTATAAAATGGTAAATATTCAAATGTTCTTTTTGTAAAGTACTATATATTTTCCCATCTCAGGCAAGTAGAGGACGATGTTGGCAGAAGTCAGCGTCTGCTTATTAAGTAATATTCTATGGCTTGTAAAATTGGGAAGCTGCGTATCTAAAGCTGCAGCATTCCTGTGATATATCACAGACTATTAGGCCTTTCAGAATTGTAGAAGACATACTTAAGTTCGAATCAGGGAATAATGTTAGAGAAAATAAATATCCACTTCTTTGGCAGCAGTTTAAAATATATTAAATTTTAGAAATGTTCAAAGTCACACATATGTTCTTTGATTTATTCCCTTTTGCTAATATACAATCAGTGTGCAATGTTCAAACTGACCTTTTGAGGTTTGAATTATCAACTCTGCCTAATTTTTTTGTAGTCTTATGCCAATTTAGTCCAATTATAATTTTGCCAAATAATTAGTAATGTAGAAGTGTCTTTTTTCTTTTCAGGGAATAATGTGACCGAGGTATATTTAATGAAATACATTTTGGCTCTTCATTTCAAGTTGAAATGGCTGTGGCTAAATATCAAGAATATACCTTTTCAAAAACAATGTCCCCGAACACTCAAGGAAATGCATTAAAATGTTAAAGGCATATACTAAATCATAATTAGATGATTGGCTTTTTTATTTTTAAGTTATCAAATTCCCTTTCCACCACTCTTCTAAATTCTCA
>NW_011889010.1:1315139-1330033 GCF_000151845.1 Pteropus vampyrus
AAATTTAAAGACGACTTTAACTCAATAGGGAAATTCCTGACCATATGTGGTTTTAGAAATGATTGCAGATAGTAGATTTCAAAGAAATGAAATCTACTATCTAAAGGACACCGCATGAAAAACCATACTATGACATTTTCACCATGGAAATCACTGAAATGTTTATTGTTTATAAAACACTTTTTTCACCCTTGAACAAACAGTCTTTAAAATATCACTCACTAAAAATGTCTCCCCAATGAAGGATTGTTCTAAAGTGCAATTGGCTTTTTTTTTTTTTTTTATCTTCTCTGCAGCCAGGAGGAGCTATAAAATGGTAAATATTCAAATGTTCTTTTTGTAAAGTACTATATATTTTCCCATCTCAGGCAAGTAGAGGACGATGTTGGCAGAAGTCAGCGTCTGCTTATTAAGTAATATTCTATGGCTTGTAAAATTGGGAAGCTGCGTATCTAAAGCTGCAGCATTCCTGTGATATATCACAGACTATTAGGCCTTTCAGAATTGTAGAAGACATACTTAAGTTCGAATCAGGGAATAATGTTAGAGAAAATAAATATCCACTTCTTTGGCAGCAGTTTAAAATATATTAAATTTTAGAAATGTTCAAAGTCACACATATGTTCTTTGATTTATTCCCTTTTGCTAATATACAATCAGTGTGCAATGTTCAAACTGACCTTTTGAGGTTTGAATTATCAACTCTGCCTAATTTTTTTGTAGTCTTATGCCAATTTAGTCCAATTATAATTTTGCCAAATAATTAGTAATGTAGAAGTGTCTTTTTTCTTTTCAGGGAATAATGTGACCGAGGTATATTTAATGAAATACATTTTGGCTCTTCATTTCAAGTTGAAATGGCTGTGGCTAAATATCAAGAATATACCTTTTCAAAAACAATGTCCCCGAACACTCGAGGAAATGCATTAAAATGTTAAAGGCATATACTAAATCATAATTAGATGATTGGCTTTTTTATTTTTAAGTTATCAAATTCCCTTTCCACCACTCTTCTAAATTCTCAGGTCTTGCCCAGTTTTGTGGCTGTTGAGCTGTGGGAGTTACTGGTCATGGAGCCCTCGTGCCTACGTAGGAGTTGGGGTGGAGGGGAGGGGTTTTTTTGGTAGACTTCACAGTGTTTTAACTTAGGCTGATCTCAGGTTTAAGAATATGGCCATACACGTAGCTCGGCAAACAGCCAATCATATGCTCTTGGGCAAATTACATGAAACTTATTGGTATTAATATCTTGAGTCCCCACGAAGGGATCATATGTGTGAGGTCCTTTTGGGTAGAGCCATCCCTGAAGGTCCAGATTGCCTTCTCAGAACATCCCATTTTGTATTGTTTCTCAAAACCCACCTGAAATCTTGGCAAACCTATCCACCGGGCAGCCGTGTTGGCTAGCAGCAACTCCCCCACCTGCAAGCATGCTAATCCCAAAGAAAGTTTTGTTATGTGTACAAACTGAAGGAGTTTTGCAATGGAAAAATCCAAGTTATACTTCTCGAGAATTATTGTCATTTCATCTCCATATCTACCCTATATTGTAGCCTCCCCAAATCATGGCCAGTCCTGCAACACACCCGGTTCTCTATTGTCTCTCTGTGATTGCCTGGAACCCCGTCTAGCCACTTGCTGCCTGGTAAATGTATACTGTTTTCCTGACTTGATTGGAACACCAATTACTCTGTGACGCTTTTCCAAATTTACCACCCTTCCCTCAGCACAGATTGGTTTTGGTATGCCCTTTTAAAATCACCCTATACTTATACCTGTTGTAATACTTAATAGACTGTATTAAGATTTGCTCGTTTGTTTACACGTGTAATTCATATATTCCCAGGTCTTCCCAGCCTGGAGAGTAAATCATAGGATCCAAATAACTTGACAAAAAGGTATTTGATTGGCTTATTTCTCTAAAGTTGGTAGTCATGGGGTCATCTCAGGAACCTGTTATAATCCTGTTAGCTGCCAAGTGGTAGGTAGTATTTTTTCTCTTCTACAGTGTCCCACTGATGCCCCTAAGAAGTCCCCAAAGCCCAATACACTTAGCTTTATCTTTTGTCCTCCACGTGGCAGCTGGTCTGGTGTTCTGGTTAGATCACCATGCTCATCCTTTGCACCAGTGACCTCTGAAGGTCTCTCCAATGGGGAAAGTCCTTTCATTCATTCTTTCTGTGGCCTATCCTGTGGCCTATCCCGCAGTCACCAAGAAGTCCTGTTGTGTGCTCTCAGTACCTTACAGAGTTTTGATAAAATAACTCTTTCACATCCTCCTGCACCATAGACACACAAACAAAGCACACTAAGATACCCTTTTATTCCAGGGCTATAGCATTAAGCGTAGGAGGCTGTTTGCATGTGCGATATGCACGTGCTCTATTAAAAATGACTTAGGAGTTCAAGAGCAGTATTACCAGAGAACCAAATATGGATAAGAATAAATTTAACTGAATTAACTTCCACCTACCTAGAAAAATCATCTATCTCAAATTTCAAGAGATAAACTCTTCGGAGAGGCTTTCCATTTATCACGTATGTATGTGTACATATATACGTAATATATAATCATTGAAATATATTTATTTTACAATATACGTTTTCTTGCCATCCCCCAAGGCTAAGATACTCTCGTTTTTGACTTTTTTCCCCAACCCTACTGATTGATATCTTATAAGTATCAATACTATTTCTGTTAAGTATTTTTACAACCTCAAACTTCCCAAACTTGTACAAGTCAGTTCTTCTGGTGATGAAATGTCAAATATTAGCTCCTTTTCTGTCTTTTAGAATCCCACGGTCAGAGTCCCTGGGAGGAAGATATTTTTAACTTCACACAGCAGTACTCTATGGGGATATTTTCTAGTCTCTAATATAGAAAGAGATTGGTTGTTCAGAAATTGGTTGTTATAATCACTAAGTAAGCAAATTAAGAGTTTTGAAAATTGGTAAATTATGGATCCAAAAGGAAAAAGAATTCATCTTTTATAAATTAATCAAATTAATTAAAATTATTTAGAATGTTTTGAAAATAGTTCATAAAGGCTGCCAAATTGGTGTGGAAACACAACTTGAATAAAGAGAACATTTAAAAAATCTAGATTTATTCTAAATCACATTGTTTTACAAGTGCCTTTACATTGTCACTTTCATGTTGGGGATCCCCAAGACCACCCTCAGGTTTGATGATTCTTTAGAAGGACTCATAGAACTCAAGAAAAAACTGTTATACTCTCAGTTACAGCTTATTATAGCAGAAAGATACAGGTTAAACTTAGTAAAGGTAAAAGGTACATAAGACAGTGTCCAGGACAGACCAGGCATGAGTTTCAATTTTCCTGTCATAGTAAAGTTATATGTATAACACTTAATTTTCCCAACAATGATATGTGACATGTACAAGGTATCGCCAACCAGAGAAGCTCACTTTAACCTTGTGTCCTGGGGTTTTTTGGAAGGTCATTCATGTGAGCACAGAGGGACCCTCACATAGCTGACCTTACTACTCAGTCTCCAGCTCTTGTAGATGTCAAACTGATATGGTGGTCTTGGGCCCCAGATGATTAAAAAACAAAAACAAACAAAAAACAAGACAGACGTTTACCATATCACATTGTTAGCATAAAATATTTGCCATGGCCCAAGCCCCCAGGTATACAGAGACAGTCTTATCGGGCAAGATATTCTAAGGGTTTAGAGATGATTTCTCAGGAGCCAGTTAAATACCAGCTCTTTCTTTGGAATATGCAGGGTTTGAGCATTCTAGTCTTACTGAGTTAACCCTTTATTGCAGATTTCACTTTTGAGACACTCAAGCTGAAATGATGCATTATGGCTGCATTTCATTTAAGAAAGACAGTGTGGTTCACCAGTCAGAGTAGATGTACTCAGAAAAGGCCTCGTTTTAACCTCAGAAGATTGGCAAATATGTGTGTATGTCTATATTTTTAGTTAAGATAAAATCTTTAATGCGGCATATGTCATCGTTTTTATTCCTCTCTTAAATTGGCTTTTTAAATTTCCCAAATAACTACCTGTCCTAACCTCATCTGCTAAAAGTACTCTTAATGAGCTTAAAATGATTTTAAAATTCTCATATTCATGAAATGACACGACATTGGGACAGAGTGAAGATTTAAACAACAACAACAACAACAAAGTAACCAGGATATTTTTAGCGATTACAAATACAAATGCTGCAAAAATCATCGTCACGCCTCATGTTTAGGTGCTCATCAGCACCCAGTGCTCTGTTCACAGACGCGGTTCCAGGTTTCAGTGTTAAACAAAAGATACTGAAGGAGATGGACGAGTAAAGAAACGCTAGCAGCATTTTATTAAAGTGGGAACGTGGAGAGTCCTCTTTTAGTCCTGCTTCGTGCTCCAAAGCATGCTACAGTGAGGTTGACCTGTCCCCACCACATTCCCTCGTTGTCCCTACCGCAGACAGAGAGCTGGGTTGCATCCAGCAAGTCAGTGAGATCAGGTCTTCTCATCGCTACGCACATTTTGTTTTACACAGCAGCACGGAACCTCTCAAAGAAACTCTCTCTTCTGCACATAGGAAGGGGCATTACCATCTTTCTTAAAATAGGGGGAAGCATCAGCACGGCTTCTCGAAAGATGTTCAGCTGTGCAATATCTGTTAGAAATGCAGTGCTGCCTTTCATACTAGATATGAGCCAGTGCCCTGACATGGAAGCCAAGGACAGCCAGTGAGTGAGTCATCACTGTTTTTATAGAAGTTGCCTATGTTTTATTAACTCGGATGTAGAGCAGTACCGATTAATTAGTAAGAGTTACTCATTTGGATTGTGCTGTGCTAAATCTTTAAGACCTCCAGACCTCCAAATGCTCAGGATTCAGTCTTATAGAAATATTATTCTTATGCATCATGCACAAATTCATGGTTATTTTTTGATGTTTTCATTAGAGACTTTTGCAGATACCTTTGGTAATAATGGTAAAAGTATGAAATTAACATTTAAAAATCTTACATCGGCTTCAAAATGGTTTTAAGCAAAATTGCAGGACAAACAAAAAAAATGTTAATTATCACGATTTTTTAGCGCTGAGAAAGGTGCACTTAGTGAGTAATGAATTATTGATTTCGTGTTGATGAACCTGAGTTTATCTTGAAACTTCTACCTTAAATTGGGGAATGACTGGAGTCTAACTTTTCTTTACTGATTACGAACCTAGGGGAGATTGGAGAAGCTCTAGGAAATACAGCTTATTGACATTTTCTTAACAAATATGTCTGTGCATACAATTTAATTGATCCAACAACTGTCATTTCTGTGCACGGCAAATACTACGTGCTATTGGGAAGAAAAATCAACATTGTATTAGATAAATATACACAAAATAATAGTGTGTTTAAAGGTAGCCATCACATAGAAGCAAGGTAATACATTTTGTTCCCAAATAAAAATTAAATATGTAAAATGTTCACAAAATTATATAGCTATTTTTTATATCATGTCTGACTGTTTCTTCTCCAGCTAATATTTACCATAACATGACATTATCATCAACTTGTTCTTCTCATGTTTCATGCAGAGCACGAAAACAATCTTTTAGTATGGGTTGGTGTAGTATTTCTATATGTTAAGAAATAATTTCATCTTTTAAATCTTGTTTTTTGACATAACCAAAATAGTTACTCCACGATAAGGTTAGTTGGCTATTTTGTTCGAATAAAGCTGTGACAGAATAAATGAAAACAATTTTTATACTTTTGGACATAAAATAATTAAAAGTACTGAATCTGTCATACTGATTTTACTTTTGCTCATAACATAAGTGTTCATTTTCTTAATTAAGCTGTACTATTTATCTTGGTTAATATAATTTTATCTTAGCCAATAAAATAAGTTACAGGTTTTGCCCTATAATTTATTTGCAGAGTTTGATTTCTATCTGTCACTGAATCCTGGTTAGTTAGATGAGGAGGTTATTCATAACAGTGATGTGCATGCGGGTGTCAGTGTAATAACCCAATTATCTGGGTGCCCAAGTTCTTCCTGTGAGGTTCACTTTGCAAATCATCCCAGTCATGTCTTCATATGAAAGTGACACTATCTGTTTTAGATAGAAATTATTATGGATGAATTAGTGATGCTATTTTAATGAAAAATAGAATATTATAATTAATTTATCAGTGACATAGTGACTCTTAAGGATCATTATTTTTGCTACATCTTGTAAGAACTATATTACTTCTTTTCCAGTGTTTATTTTTTATTGACATTAATGACAGAGTCTTCGAAAAAGGATGTGATAACACTTCAGATTTAAGATGTAATTTATTTTTTTTACAATCCCTGTTCAAGGTTAAATTGGGTAGGAATTGTTGTATGATGTTGGGGCGGGGGTGGAGAGAGAGAATGAAAGAGAGAGAGACACACAGAAAGAGATAGAGAGAGAGAATGAGAGAGAGAGAGATTGAGAAAGAGAGAATTTTGCCAAGTAATTACTTTGGTGGTCTTGGGCCCCAGATGATTAAAAAACAAAAACAAACAAAAAACAAGACAGACATTTACCATATCACATTGTTAGCATAAAATATTTGCCATGGCCCAAGCCCCCAGGTATACAGAGACAGTCTTATCGGGCAAGATATTCTAAGGGTTTAGAGATGATTTCTCAGGAGCCAGTTAAATACCAGCTCTTTCTTTGGAATATGCAGGGTTTGAGCATTCTAGTCTTACTGAGTTAACCCTTTATTGCAGATTTCACTTTTGAGACACTCAAGCTGAAATGATGCATTATGGCTGCATTTCATTTAAGAAAGACAGTGTGGTTCACCAGTCAGAGTAGATGTACTCAGAAAAGGCCTCGTTTTAACCTCAGAAGATTGGCAAATATGTGTGTATGTCTATATTTTTAGTGAAGATAAAATCTTTAATGCAGCATATGTCATCGTTTTTATTCCTCTCTTAAATTGGCTTTTTAAATTTCCCAAATAACTACCTGTCCTAACCTCATCTGCTAAAAGTACTCCTAATGAGCTTAAAATGATTTTAAAATTCTCATATTCATGAAATGACACGACATTGGGACAGAGTGAAGATTTAAACAACAACAACAACAAAGTAACCAGGTTATTTTCAGCGATTACAAATACAAATGCTGCAAAAATCATCATCACGCCTCATGTGTAGGTGCTCATCAGCACCCAGTGCTCTGTTCACAGACGCGGTTCCAGGTTTCAGTGTTAAACAAAAGATACTGAAGGACATGGACGTGTAAGGAAACGCTAGCAGCATTTTTTTAAAGTGGGAACGTGGAGAGTCCTCTTTTAGTCCTGCTTCGTGCTCCAAAGCATGCTACAGTGAGGTTGACCTGTCCCCACCACATTCCCTCGTTGTCCCTACCGCAGACAGAGAGCTGGGTTGCATCCAGCAAGTCAGTGAGATCAGGTCTTCTCACCGCTACGCACATTTTGTTTTACACAGCAGCACGGAACCTCTCAAAGAAACTCTCTCTTCTGCACATAGGAAGGGGCATTACCATCTTTCTTAAAATAGGGGGAAGCATCAGCACGGCTTCTCGAAAGATGGTCAGCTGTGCAATATCTGTTAGAAATGCAGTGCTGCCTTTCATACTAGATATGAGCCAGTGCCCTGACATGGAAGCCAAGGACAGCCAGTGAGTGAGTCATCACTGTTTTTATAGAAGTTGCCTATGTTTTATTAACTCGGATGTAGAGCAGTACCGATTAATTAGTAAGAGTTACTCATTTGGATTGTGCTGTGCTAAATCTTTAAGACCTCCAGACCTCCAAATGCTCAGGATTCAGTCTTATAGAAATATTCTTATGCATCATGCACAAATTCATGGTTATTTTTTGATGTTTTCATTAGAGACTTTTGCAGATACCTTTGGTAATAATGGTAAAAGTATGAAATTAACATTTAAAAATCTTACATCGGCTTCAAAATGGTTTTAAGCAAAATTGCAGGACAAACAAAAAAAATGTTAATTATCACGATTTTTTAGCGCTGAGAAAGGTGCACTTAGTGAGTAATGAATTATTGATTTCGTGTTGATGAACCTGAGTTTATCTTGAAACTTCTACCTTAAATTGGGGAATGACTGGAGTCTAACTTTTCTTTACTGATTACAAACCTAGGGGAGATTGGAGAAGCTCTAGGAAATACAGCTTATTGACATTTTCTTAACAAATATGTCTGTGCATACAATTTAATTGATCCAACAACTGTCATTTCTGTGCACGGCAAATACTACGTGCTATTGGGAAGAAAAATCAACATTGTATTAGATAAATATACACAAAATAATAGTGTGTTTAAAGGTAGCCATCACATAGAAGCAAGGTAATACATTTTGTTCCCAAATAAAAATTAAATATGTAAAATGTTCACAAAATTATATAGCTATTTTTTATATCATGTCTGACTGTTTCTTCTCCAGCTAATATTTACCATAACATGACATTATCATCAACTTGTTCTTCTCATGTTTCATGCAGAGCACGAAAACAATCTTTTAGTATGGGTTGGTGTAGTATTTCTATATGTTAAGAAATAATTTCATCTTTTAAATCTTGTTTTTTGACATAACCAAAATAGTTACTCCACGATAAGGTTAGTTGGCTATTTTGTTCGAATAAAGCTGTGACAGAATAAATGAAAACAATTTTTATACTTTTGGACATAAAATAATTAAAAGTACTGAATCTGTCATACTGATTTTACTTTTGCTCATAACATAAGTGTTCATTTTCTTAATTAAGCTGTACTATTTATCTTGGTTAATATAATTTTATCTTAGCCAATAAAATAAGTTACAGGTTTTGCCCTATAATTTATTTGCAGAGTTCGATTTCTATCTGTCACTGAATCCTGGTTAGTTAGATGAGGAGGTTATTCATAACAGTGATGTGCATGCGGGTGTCAGTGTAATAACCCAATTATCTGGGTGCCCAAGTTCTTCCTGTGAGGTTCACTTTGCAAATCATCCCAGTCATGTCTTCATATGAAAGTGACACTATCTGTTTTAGATAGAAATTATTATGGATGAATTAGTGATGCTATTTTAATGAAAAATAGAATATTATAATTAATTTATCAGTGACATAGTGACTCTTAAGGATCATTATTTTTGCTACATCTTGTAAGAACTATATTACTTCTTTTCCAGTGTTTATTTTTTATTGACATTAATGACAGAGTCTTCGAAAAAGGATGTGATAACACTTCAGATTTAAGATGTAATTTATTTTTTTTTTACAATCCCTGTTCAAGGTTAAATTGGGTAGGAATTGTTGTATAATGTTGGGGCGGGGGTGGAGAGAGAGAATGAAAGAGAGAGAGACACACAGAAAGAGATAGAGAGAGAGAATGAGAGAGAGAGAGATTGAGAGAGAGAGAATTTTGCCAAGTAATTACATTATTCTCTCTGGGGAAAAAAGTGTCAAAAAACTAGAGAAGTCATGGAAATTGATAGAATAGAATAAATTAACTTCTTGTAAAATCATTTTCCACATCATTAAAACATTTGTTTTCAAATGTCAGAAACAGATAAAATAATTTTACTACAGATATTGCTTCAAGGATGAGGCTAAAACTCACAGAGTGCTAGAACAATGGAAGATACAAAACCTTCCAAAGGTATACATTAAGATTAAATTGCACACTGAGCAGAAAAAAATAGTGCTCTTTATGTTGAACATTTGAGTTGTTTCTGCATGAATCTGGGATAATGATATATGATGAAATATTGTAAAGCATAGACAGTAATATCTGCCAGTCATATTTATTAAGATTGAAAGCATATGGAGCATTAAAATGCCACAATACAATTCGTTATGTTGAATTTTAAGAATTTTCAAGGCAGATTAAAAAAAGACATTAGAACAAATTGAGTGTCTTTGCCTTCTGCTATAAATCTTCCCATTACTGTTTGTTTTTCTCTCATCTTTAACAATCTTCATTTCTTTGGCATTTTCAGACATCACCTCCTTGAAAAGTCATTCTCTCTCTCTCTCTCTCTCTCTGCTTTCTATTATCTAGATGTTTACTTTAATGCCAAAATTAATGACACTTTAAATTTACTCTTTCATTTTAAGCTTTAGACACCTGACCTTTCCTGCCTATTTAATCTTTTTCCTCCAGCTTTACCCCATATTCAAGGGTAGATAATTAATTAGCAAGCAGAAGAAGAAGAGTTGCACTTGCTCACAATGCCTTTTATCTCACTGTTAAAATGTCCTAACGTCTGTTTTGGTTCAATGGGCTCTCCCATGTTTGCTAAGACATGGCATCCCCAGGTTAAGTGGAATCTGTTGCTCTGAATAGAATGTTTCTCTTATTTACATTATAACAAGGATATAATGTCTGTGCTAGGAAGGGGTATTGACTTCAGATCCATGGCTCATTAAAAGACTGTAAAGAGTTTAGAAAAAATGATACAAACATAAATGTGTGTTTTAGACTGTTTAAAGGGCCATGTAATGACAGTCAATATGAGTTTATGCTGAGCAAAACGGCAGGAAAGTGGGATTTACGAAAGCAACCTGATACAACATAATTTCATACAGTGTGTATAGACTTGAATGAAAACTCAGACACCCAAGCAGCCTATCCGTATAAATGTGAAGCCTTAAGGCCAAATGGGATTATTCCCCTGGGATCCTGAGAAGGGATCTGTTCGAGAGAAAATGACTATAGGGTAAATGATTCTTGGAGTCTCTGACTCTTGTGAATGGCTGTGGAAGGGGTGTGGGTTTACATCAAAGCACACCTGTCGTATGAGGTAGACCACGGGGGAGGGAAGAGAACTATGGCATTACAGTTGGCTGTAGTTCGCCAGACAGTTCAAGAACCTCTCCCAAGTCCTAAACCTAAAAACCCAAAGAGGTGCCTGGAACATGGAAACAGGCCGATGGTTGCGAGGACATTTCTAGTATCGGCAGCCTGATTCTAGTGCTGTTTGGTAAGCCAGTACGTCACGAGTAAAAGTAATTAGTACAAAAGGTACTTTTCTTTTCAGTGGCTCCGATTCCTCAGTAGCTTGCAGGTAATCTGTTAAATAAAGAGGCTTAAATTATGCATTTGCTGGGAACTGTTTCATGTCAAGCAAGAGTCTTGATTCTATGATTTTCTATCTTTTTATTTTGCATGTTATAGAGAGATGAATAGCCGACTATAAATAAAAGATTTGGGTTGTTAAGCAATAGGTATTTTACAGGAGGAACTAAATGTCTTTTTAATTTGGAAGCAAAACTAAAACAAATCATCATGTTAGTTGAAGTTCTTTCCTTGGGGGATGTGATAGGCTTAAGAATGGGCAATAGGAGTTGGCGTGCAGCAGGTAATTTTGGAATGCGATGTAGAGAAGAAATGTTTTGATTTGCTTTCCTGTTGCTTTCTTGGCTGGGGTATCTGGCACAAAGTGAGGAAATCAAATTAATAAGAATATGTGAAGTTTCAATATTTTATGTTAAAATGCCATTTTAAAATTAGTCTAAAAATAATCAAGTCTAGTTTGAACACCAGCTAAGGCCTGTAATTAGATTTACGTATTGTGATGTTTAGCTCCAAACCAGAATTCAAAGTAGATGAAAGATAAGGCTTGCTGAAGCCAGCCAGCTTGTCCAATACTGAAAAGAAAGTAGAATAGATATAAGAGAAGCTAGCTACATGTTCCCTATGAGTTGCCATCGTTTTTTTTTTTTTAATCAAATTTATGGAGGTGACATTGGTTAACAAGTTTCAAGTATACAATTCTATAATACATTGTCTGCGTGGTACATTGTGTGCTCATCACTCCAAATCTAGTCTCCCTCTGTCACTATGTATTTGACCCCCTTTACCCTGCTCATCCTCCCCCCGCCCACCATCTATTTATAAATTCAATTAGTCAAGTCTCTAATGTCTAGATAAGCCCACAATATATCTATTTTTTAAAATGTATTTATATAAAGAATACTGTTGAAGGGTATACAGCTCTTACTGATCACTTGACTGACTAAGGAGAATGTTTGGTGCAATGAGAATGGTCACTAGTGTTTTCCAGATAAAGATTGAATCCCATATAGATACTGAATGGTTCTCCCATAAAACAATTAGATGAAGGCTGGTCGACTCTTTGTCTTCTAGAACTCAAACCTGTAAAGGTTTGAGGCGCTGATGATGCCGGAGAAGAGACGGCTTGTGCTTAAACACATACCAGCTACACATGACCCATTTAATGAAAGTTATTTCAATTAGTCCTTCTCAACCTTTCTATAAGAACTATTTTGGTATACCTGCTTTGCTATCCTTAAGTAAAATTTAGAAATAACACAACCTACCTATATATATTGTTTTTAAAAAAATCAATATGATGCCATTAATGGAGAAATAAAGAGTAAGTTACCATAAAATAACATGTCTTGCCATATGTAAATACTTATGTAGAACTTTATCAGAGAACAAAAAATAGCTTCACAGTTTCAAATGCCCTTCAGTTTCCGAGAAACTCTTAAGCGACAGGGCTGATCCTATTAGGATCTCTGCTTTAAAGACAGTATATTAAATGTCTTGTCAAGTCTTTGGGTTCTAGATAGATGTTTTTCTGACTTGCTAAAGCATTGGGACCCTATCTTTCTAAGAAATCACATGCAGAGGTGTAATGTTGAAGAGTATATAAAGCAGATGAAAGCTCTTCCCCGCTTCTGTCCACTGCAGTGGCTGTCGCTGGAGCATCGCTGCTCAAGAGGTCTGGATATCTGATTATTTCAGTGATATCCTGAGAGCTAAAAATAGGTTGAAGTAGATGAAAGGAAATCTATTTTTACTAGTAAGGGAATGACTTATTCTTTTAACTAACACTCTCTCTCTCTCTCTCTCTCTCTCTCTCTATTAGAACAATAGAACAATTCCCTCAGCCTTACTATTGAAAGGAATTTTTCAGGATTAGAGAAGTTAAATTAATGTCTCTTCAGAAAATGTCTCAGGGATATTTTATATAATTTGTCATCACACAGCTAAAGGAAATAACAAATGTTTGAGTGGATGAAATATTCAACTTACTTAAATGCTTGTCCAACTTCAGATCAGTTACTCATGTTTAAAATAAAGCCATTTGAGGACAGGCTTTCTAACATTCAAGTTCAAAATACAGGTTAAAAATTTATCTCATGAATGGTTGTGTGGCATATGCAATTTTCATTTCCTTTTCTGTATCTTATGTTGAGTGCCAGATCTCTCTTATTTTCAGTCTTCTTTTTTGGAGCCGTACATCATAGAATCAACATCTTTTAAGAGTCAGAAGAAACCTAAAGAATACCTATTCCAACATCTACATTTTAAAAATATGGAAACAAAACCTAGAGATATAAAGTGATTTGCCCACGATCACATACAAAATTAGTTGTCTAATGAGAAACACATGCAAACATAGAGTCAATAGCATCTAAAAAAAAAAAATCTCTATCCAAAGGGAATTTAAATGTTTGTTACTAGTTTGAAAATTATCAAATCCTTAGAATTAAATATTTCTTCTAACCAAACAAGATTGGTTTTACTAAATGGCAGGAACCAGAGTGCTACAGGACTAAAGGAGGTCTGCTATGGTGACCTCTCAGGGTGACTCACTTCTTTCTATATTCCTGATGGCCAGTTGGCTGGACTTGTGAGCTTAGCAAGCCCGTCACCGTAGTCTTCTAATAAATGTGTCATGATGGTCTGCCTACATATTTATATTTTTCCTGAAAAGATAAATTCGTGTTGTCGCGTTAAGTGATCTCAACATGACAAGTCTTTCCGCACATACTCTACACTTTTAACAGACATTAGTTTCTGAATTGTACTCCTCTGAACAATTATCTCTACCTAATCATCTACTCTGTGACTTCCTTCTTGGACAGAAGGGCTTGCAGGCTCTCATCAGTCATTCTTGCTCTTCAAGGCCTTATATTTTTCAATATTCACAGATGGTCTTCTCCTAGATCCATTCACCAAGTACCGGCCATATGCCTGCTCCTTATGTAGAATCTCATTTAATTCCCAAGTAACCTCTTGGAGATTTTCTTAGAAGGAGATACAGGCTTAAAGAAGTTAAGTGACTCATGCGCAGTTAGTACACAGCTCAGACAGGACTGGAATCCAGTAGCCTGACTCCAGAACCCACACTCCTAACTTCTCTAATCCAGGGACAGGTCACATTCAAACAGGACACTAGAGTGCATCATAGTTATCGGACTTGGCGATCTGCACTTTATGGAGCCAGATTACGTCGTCATCACTATCACTACCTGTCCTCCGATACATGGGTATCAAGGTCCTAGCCGAGTGGGTCAGAACTCTCAGAAAATGAATGGGAGGACAGTCCAGGAAATAAGAAAAAGCCAAAATACGAACATTAGACAAGCATAGTGAGGATCGAGAAAAAGGGCTACAATTGGGCAAGGAACACGATTCTGACAGCTGTCGCCTGCTGTACCATTTAGGCAACAAGTCTTACTGATGACACCATCTGGTGGTGGTTCTTGAGCCTATTATGCTGTCATTATGGTCAGCATTGCTTCAGAATTTAGACTTTCAAGTGCCAGACTAAAATGATTGATTCGTGCTCAGGAAGATAGTTGTTTACAAACACATGTCACATTCAGTGATTTTCTTTATTTATAAGGTCCATGCTTTAAAATATGAGAGGGCATTTTATGTTTGTATTTATAGGAACTGTACCCCAGCAACAATTAAAATCTGACAGAACAGCATCGGGCTGTGTTGACCTTGCATTCTTATAAAATGGCTTGTTTATCAAGTAAATGAATATTAAGGATTATTAGTCCTCATTAAGAGATTTTAGCAAATTAAAAGATTGATAGATAGCATTTGTCTTTACCCTTTGTTTTCAAGTCTGGTGATGTCATTGGA
>NW_011889010.1:1331493-1335664 GCF_000151845.1 Pteropus vampyrus
TTTTCGTAACTTAATTTTTCTAATTATAAATATTGAGTATGAAACTGATTATTGTTAATTTAATGTTATTTGTTGTCTGTCTTTATGTTTCCACATGAAAGGAGATTATTAACTTGATTTCATTAATCTAAAGTGCCGAAACTGTCTCACTTCCCACCTTGGACCCTTGCATTCCTCAGTTTGTACATGTTGCAGTACCAGGCATTGAATGATAATGACTTGGTCCAGGCTCAGAAAGAATGACGCCAGGATTGGGTGAGACCTTGGCAGAAGAGTAGACGCAAAGCTGAAAATGGACATAGTTGACATGGCCTCAGTGGGCAGCAGAGATGGCAGAGCGGTCCAGGGGCCAGCCAGCTGAGCGAGTAGCTTGGGGTGGAAGTAGGGGACCTTGGGCAGGACTAAGCTTCAGCATGCGCCTCCAGCACAGTGTATTTAAGTAGATCAGTCTTGGTTATGGACTCCAAGACCTTGATGGAAATATTTTCATGGGGCAGAGCTGAGTCTGCTACCATCACAATTCTAATGTGGATGGCATGTATGGTAGTGAATATGAAAATTAACGAGATGCTGAGCTAATAATGTTTTCTGGCAGGGGCCCTTTATGCCTTCCTGTTCAGGCCAAATCTGAAGCCACTAAGTGACTCAGTGATCCCACAGGTAGACAATTAGAGTCATCAGACTGGAGAGTTAGGTTCCTGACATTCCTCTTGTAAAGCCAAGTCGTGCTACTTACCTCGAAGAAAACATAAAACTAAGCCATGTCTCTGATGCATCTCAGTCCTTTATCATCTTTTTGGAATGTTTGGGAGTATTTTCCTAAGGTAACTGTTTACTTAAGCAAACATTTTTAAAAATACATTCCCCCCTCACTTTCTTCTCATATTCCATACTCTTTAATTTTGTCAGAGTGAAAATTTTCATTGACTAAAAGGTTTCTAAAATTTTTTAACAGCTTAATCTAAAAATCTAAAAATCTGGGGGCAGTTGCTAAGGAGATTCTTAAAGTAGATCAAAACAATTAAAATAGTCTTTCAACTTGTAAACAAATATAAATCTCAACTCTTAGTTTTGCTTGTGGAATAATAGTCTATTTTAAAATATTACATATAATCATTTCAGCAAATTGGATTTTTTCAAAATACACAACCAAGTGGCTATGTTTTAAAATGACCTACTCACTGTATTAAAAAATCCAATTGCCTAAATATTCTTATTCTCTAACAAAATATATTCTTTGCATTAAAATTTCAACTTAGTTCATTCTTTTATCTATTACCCACTTAATTCTCACTCTCATTTTACTTCTAGACTTCTATTTCCTACATTAAAATGTGTAATTCCAAATATCCTTGAACTTCCAAATCTAATCTAAAAGATAAATTAAATTCATATAATTTCATTATCCTTTTTATCTACAAAGCTGTTCTGATTAATTTTTCAGCAATGATATTTCTTTACTTTTCTTAGTACTTGACGGTTGTTAAAGTGTTGTCACATTTTTTATCTGACTTGATATTTTAACAAAAAAGGAAAATGGTTATTCACCAAGAGAATAAAGTTGAGATGGAGTAATTTGTCTGACTACTTCTAGACTAGAAAAACACAAATTGTCCTTTGTAACCTTGTCACACTCTCACCCCCATCTATGTTTTTAATCTTTTTCAATTTCTCAGTTACTAAAGTGAATGCTTCCTTCATTTTGGTCATTTATCTCAACAAGGGACTCGAATATGTTCCAATAACTTTTCAATCCTTACTAAAAACGTGACTACTAACATTTATTAAATGTTCTAGAGTAACGAAATGTCCTTCAACTGTTACAACTTTTCAATGTTGAGATGAATCCATCTATTTTAAGATTGTAGTTATTTGTAGGACATTTCTATAGCCAGGAATTAAAAAAAATATATATTTATAATTTTATTTTACTTAATTCTGGGATTTGGAGTTGTAGGGTTACTCGGGCTGCTCTAGTTAATAAACACTACTTAAAAAACAAATTTGTTACATCCATAAGTGTCCAATGTGGGTATCCCTGATTAGTTCTGGGAACTCAGGTTCTTTCCACCTTTTGATTCCATCGTCCTCTGAGTTCTGTACCTCAAGTTCATCTGTTTCTTGAAAGCTTCGTGTTAGAAATGACACAATCCCATCTTCTCACATTCCTTTGATGGGAACTAGTCACATGAACAAACCTGAAATGTTATCTCTGATTAGGCAGCTACCTCACAGCAATAACACCATGCTATGAAATAGAGAGGGCAAATTTTTGGTAGACAGTTAGCCATCAATGCCACAGAAGATTAAAAAACTACAAATACCTCAAAGGTCACACATGTGTGGTATTTAATAATGAGGCAATAATGAGAGGCTTCAGGATTGTTCGGAGAAAATGTTAAGAACGTGACCACATGTGTGTAAAGGGTCAAGCTGTGTTCAGTCTCTCCGAGGCTTCTGACTGGTTATATTCAGAATTCTGTACACCTCAATCCCCATCTGATCATCAGGAAGACTTGAACTCAAGGCAGCACTTCCTGGGTGCCATCTAGTAATATCTTGTTCCCAAGCATGCATCCACTACTAGCTTCCGTTAGACTGTCTCCTGTTTTGTGGGAAAGTCTTCCAGCATCTGTTAATTCAGATGGAGAAAATCCAATATATCTGAAAGTGGCTGATGTTTCCTAGTCAGTAGTTGGTGCATTACAGGTGTATGGGGTTGAAAGAATCCTGTTTTAAATAACCATCCTTAAGATTTGACAGAGCATGAAAGAAAGATCTTGTGTTTTGAAAGGATTTTTCAACCCTGAAGGAATTACTAAATTAAGAATCCCCTACGGTTTATCACAAAAGATAAGATATTGCAAGTGGAAAGATTGTCAAACATTTTGAGAATCTAGTATTGAGATTGTAACCTATTTTTCAAATTCTACCACATCCTGTGGATATCCATTTTAAGGAATGAATATCAGGAATGCATATGGTGTCTGATTAAATTCTTCACAGTGTACTTAAACTCATTTCTTCATGTGCTGGTGTCCCACTGACTAGAGGCAATTGCTGGTTATGATATTTGGCATATTGAATTTTATTTTATCATTGCTCATATGTTTTTATTCCCTTATAGATAATTTAAAAATCTTCCTAGGATTATTATTAAATTTTACCTTCAATCTTAAATATTGATTTTACTTTTATTTTGCATTTTGTAATCAAATATTCCATACATTATATCACTGTCAATATGTAAGGAATAATATTAGCTTTCTAATTTACAATAAGTCTTGCTTTTGTAAACCAACAAAAATACAGGAAGAGGACAAATGAAAATATCGATAGATTAGCATTTTGAGAATCTCTCCATGCCCTTCATGTGGACTTTCAAAAGAATAATGCACATAAGTGAGAAAAACCAAATTAAATTAAGTTTATAACCTACAGTATATTGCCACAAATTCTAATTTTTATACTTGTATTATTAACTGTGCTATTCATTAACTTTCCAGAATGAATCCTTTTAAATCTTAACCATACATAGCCTCATGCTAGTTAATTATGGAAAATATGGCAAAGGTGTTTTTTTTTGTTTTTGTTTTTTGTTAGAAATCCATTCAGGTGCCATAAAGCACTTAACATATAGGATGTACAAACTTGGCTGCACTTGTCAGGTAACTTTCAAGCCAAATATTAAAAATGAGCACGTGGAAGGTCCTCTCACTTAGATTTGGGCCAGGTCTGAGTATGGTTCGTCGAAATCATGCGGTGCCCCATAACTAAGTGAGAATTCACTGAGGACAGAAAACGTTAATCTGCTACTCCTGCGAATGAAAGTTTAGAAAATAAAATGACCAGAACTGTACGGCTGTGAAGATAATGGAGCTCACTTACTGAGCTGGACCACCTGTTGAGATGATTTTCATAAGTATCATTTTAACCAGGAAAATTTATGTCATTCAGCTATGATAAAAGGATTCACAGGAGGATATTTTTTTTTAAATTATTTTTTTTGTTGTTTTTTAAAGAGCATTAATCTTGGAAACCATGCTGAGATACACTAGATTAGAAGATAGAAAACCTGAATTCTAGACCAAATTTGTAATGTTTTACCCTACGTGTAGCTGCTGTTGGAATTGAATGAGATAATATATCTGCAAGTGGCTGATGTAGGTAC
>NW_011889010.1:1337624-1339385 GCF_000151845.1 Pteropus vampyrus
TAGTCCGAGCAAACTGATACGTCCAGAGCTGGTATGACAGTTCCCGTGGCGGGGACCCAGATTCCTTGGATCTTATTTTTCTGCCAACCTTAACACCTGGCTTCCACCTTATGGTCTAAAGATGCTTCTATACCGTGACTATCATGGCTGCTTTTCTAAAAGTGAGAAAGGGAAAAAAGGATGTGGAGAGCACAGAAGTTGTAAGATCGCATCCCACTTGGCCACGATTTGGACTCATGGCCACATATAACAGCAAGGAAGGGTGAGAAATACAGTCTTACTGTGATAGCTACATATCCAGTTAAATTTGGGGGCTTTATACTAAAGGAAGAAGGGATATTTGGAAATGAATAATTATCTCAACTGCCTTGATTCTCACTCATTTTTTTTTCCTGGTCTCTGCCTCTCCTACTGCACAAAAACCGTCCATCCCAGGATCATCTGTACATTTGAATTGCCAAATCCTATGATCTCTTCCGTCAAAAACAGTATACAAAAACTACAGACTATTATCTCTCATGAATATGGATGCAAAAGCCTCAACAAAACATGAGTAAATGAAATCCAACAATATATAAAAGGAATTATAAACCATGGCCAAGTAGATGTTTTCTAGGTATGCAAGGCTGGTTAAGCCTTAAGAAATCAATTAATCTAATCAATCACATCAACAAGCTAAAGAAGGAAAATTCCATGATTCTACTAAGAGATGTAGAAAAGTCTTTTGACAAATGCAACTTCTATCATGACCAAAACTCTCAGAAAATTAGGAATACAGGGGAACTTCTTCAACTTGATAAAGAAGATCTAGAAAATAAAACCCTATAATTAGCATCATACTTAATATTCAGAAAGTAGAAGCTTCCCAATGTGATTCGGAACAAGGTAAGGATGTTTGTTCTCCCCCATGCTTTTCAACAGTGTACTGGGAGCTTTCGCTAATGCAATAAGACAAGTGAAGGAAATAAACGGGATACAGTTTGGGAAGGAAGAAATAAAGCTGTCTTTCTTCACAGGTGACATGATCATTTATATAAAAAATCCATCCTTGGAGCCATCGCTATGGTCAGGTTCTCTCGAAGGGGTTATTCTGATTGGGCACAGCAGGTGCTAGGCATGAGGCCGAGGTCTGTGTATGGGCGAAGAGGAATGAGAGAGGACAACCGAGCAGAGGAAAAAATTACCCCTGTATTGTGGCACGTAAAACCTTTCACCCACAAATCCCATCCTGCTTCTAACATCATATTTTACTATCATTTCTATCATACCTTTATTTTTGTCACAGCAGACTTTTTAATCTTTCCTCTAAATGTGCTGTGTTTTCATGACTCCATGTTGTTTGCTTGCCTAGAAATACTTACTGTTACACAACTTGCCATTGCCTATGCATTTTTAAAGACACAGCTTGAGGATCAGCTCTGCACGTTCTCATGTTCTTTCTTTCATACCCCACCCCCAAACATGTACACGCACACACACATGCAGACACACACACACACACACACTTACCCACTCTGGAGTTTCCTTCAACTCATCTATAAATAAATAATCTCTCTTTCCTGAAGCAGCCCCTCTACATTCATCTTGTTGAAATCAATCTTGTTATGTATACTCTGGTATACCAAACTCTGATCAACTCCGGTTCAGTGGCCATTTTCTTTCTTATATATTATTACACTTTGCCACATCAAAAACAACTCAAACATTTATTGAGTCAGTAAATGAAAATCAACATCCTCCAGGGTTTAGAGCTCAACCCAG
>NW_011889010.1:1340445-1342584 GCF_000151845.1 Pteropus vampyrus
ATATTTGTTGGCCATTTGTATGTCCTCTAGGGAGAAGTGTCTGTTCAGGTTCTCTGCCCATTTTTTGATTGGATCATTTGTTTTTTTTGTTGTTGTTGTTATTGAGTTGTATGAGTTCTTTGTATATTTTAGATATTAAGCTCTTATTGGAGGTGTTGCTTGCAAATATATTTTCCCATTTGGATGGTTGTGTCTTTACCTTGTTGATGATTTCTTTTGCTGAACAGAAGCTTTTTAGTTTGATGTAGTCCCATCCTTTTATTTTTCGCTGGGTTATTAATTGCAGGAAAGTGAGTTAGATCCTGCTTCCATAAGAAAGAGTGTGTGTGTGTCGGGGTGGGGAGAGTATAATAAATGAAACGTGAGATAGATTTCTTTTTTGCCTCTTATGGACATATTGTGATTTGCAGAGCAATGGATTATTTCTTAGGAAAGAAATAATTTGTGTCATCTCTTGATCTTCCATTTGTGCTCCCCCAGCCATATGTCTTCCCTGCTGTACAGCCCGGGTGCTTATTTGTGTTTATTGTTTCTTCAGGGAACTCCTTGAGAAGAATCCACCTGTCAGAGAGAATGAATATATTTTCTCTGCAAAGAAGCTAAACACTAAGAATTCCAAAATGTAGTAGGGTTTTATCTTATGAAATGGCTGTCAAAAAGACTAATCAGGGAACTAGAAACAACCTGAGCACCCACAGAATAATCACAGCAGGGAACCGGTGCCGTAGGAGCGACCACATTCAGAGATTACACCTTGAGAGTGGTGCAGCTGGCCGAAGTGCACTGACATTCCTCGGAGCTTCCAGGACAGAAGAGTGTCCTTTAGGTTATGCTCTGGTGTCACAGCGCAGGGCTTTTGTACTAGGGAGCTATATATCAAAACTTTCAGAGGCAGCATATATAGCCACTTGGAATATTACCCAAGCAGAGTCCTTTAAAAATATCTTAGTGATATGGAGCTTTCATTTGGAAGAGTGATGCATGGAGGAAATGGGTGATTTTGGATGGAGATCTACATTACAGAATGGAAGAAATATTTATCTTATAGCATCAAATAATATTTGAGGAAATTTCATTAAGTGTTGAGAACAATTAATTTTATCCTGCCATTTGGGGGAGATAGTCATATATTTTTTCAAATGAAAAAAAAGAGAAGGGTGGATGTATTAGTTGTTCTGTGGTGTAACAAATTCCTATAAACTCAGTGGCTTAAAAAAATGTCAATATTCCTTCACAGTTCTGTAGGCCAGAGGTCTGGGCATAGTGTAATCGTGTTCTCTGTTCACGGTTCATGAGGCTGAAGTTGTGAAATGGATTGAATTCCTGCCTAGAGCTCAGGGTCCTCTTCCAAGCCCATGTGGTCATTGGCAGAATCCAGTTATTTGTGGTTGTAGAACCGAGGTCCCTGATATCTTCCTGGCACGTGGCTGGGAGTTGATCTCAGCTTTTTGAGGCAGCTCTCAATCCTTGCCACATGACTTCCTCCATCTTCAAAGCCACATTGGAGAACCTCTCTCACGTTAATTCTCTCTGACTTTAGGAAGAGTCGTATCCCTTTTAAGGATTTACCTGATTAGGTCACTTTAATTCGAAGAATTTGAAGCCAAAGGATTATTCACTCAATCACTGGGATGATAATCTATTATATTCACAGTCCTATCCACATTCAAAAAGAGAGAATTATATAAGGCATGCGTACCAGGGGATGGAAATAATGGAGGCCATCTGAGAATCTTGCCACCACAGCGCATCTCTGTTTTAGGAGGGAGATTGTGGCAAAGTATGAAGGATGGATTAGAAAGGAGTGAAGATATAGCCAATAGGTTTCTTCTTGTGTACCAACTCCAGTCACATGGTGGGGCTTCCTAGAGCATGGTGCTAAGGATTCACCAAGATCAAAATATCTTCATAATTGACCAAAGGAGAGAGAAGAGGCAGAAAACGCAGTGTGCATGGACCACCCTTGACTTTTGGGGCATATCCAAGTAGTCCTGGAAATAGATGATGTCAGCCTGGATCAGAGCAGGTACAACAGGAGTGGAGAAGATGCAGAAGATGTACACACCACGAGGCTGTGATAGACCTTGGACTAGGAAATCAGAGGGAGAAATGAGACGACTTTGCACTGGAGCAGGCTAC
>NW_011889010.1:1342634-1369302 GCF_000151845.1 Pteropus vampyrus
TGGAGCTTTCATTTGGAAGAGTGATGCATGGAGGAAATGGGTGATTTTGGATGGAGATCTACATTACAGAATGGAAGAAATATTTATCTTATAGCATCAAATAATATTTGAGGAAATTTCATTAAGTGTTGAGAACAATTAATTTTATCCTGCCATTTGGGGGAGATAGTCATATATTTTTTCAAATGAAAAAAAAGAGAAGGGTGGATGTATTAGTTGTTCTGTGGTGTAACAAATTCCTATAAACTCAGTGGCTTAAAAAAATGTCAATATTCCTTCACAGTTCTGTAGGCCAGAGGTCTGGGCATAGTGTAATCGTGTTCTCTGTTCACGGTTCATGAGGCTGAAGTTGTGAAATGGATTGAATTCCTGCCTAGAGCTCAGGGTCCTCTTCCAAGCCCATGTGGTCATTGGCAGAATCCAGTTATTTGTGGTTGTAGAACCGAGGTCCCTGATATCTTCCTGGCACGTGGCTGGGAGTTGATCTCAGCTTTTTGAGGCAGCTCTCAATCCTTGCCACATGACTTCCTCCATCTTCAAAGCCACATTGGAGAACCTCTCTCACGTTAATTCTCTCTGACTTTAGGAAGAGTCGTATCCCTTTTAAGGATTTACCTGATTAGGTCACTTTAATTCGAAGAATTTGAAGCCAAAGGATTATTCACTCAATCACTGGGATGATAATCTATTATATTCACAGTCCTATCCACATTCAAAAAGAGAGAATTATATAAGGCATGCGTACCAGGGGATGGAAATAATGGAGGCCATCTGAGAATCTTGCCACCACAGCGCATCTCTGTTTTAGGAGGGAGATTGTGGCAAAGTATGAAGGATGGATTAGAAAGGAGTGAAGATATAGCCAATAGGTTTCTTCTTGTGTACCAACTCCAGTCACATGGTGGGGCTTCCTAGAGCATGGTGCTAAGGATTCACCAAGATCAAAATATCTTCATAATTGACCAAAGGAGAGAGAAGAGGCAGAAAATGCAGTGTGCATGGACCACCCTTGACTTTTGGGGCATATCCAAGTAGTCCTGGAAATAGATGATGTCAGCCTGGATCAGAGCAGGTACAACAGGAGTGGAGAAGATGCAGAAGATGTACACACCACGAGGCTGTGATAGACCTTGGACTAGGAAATCAGAGGGAGAAATGAGACGACTTTGCACTGGAGCAGGCTACACAAGCCATTTCCACAGGTTGCCTGAGTCAGCCCGAAGTATACAAGGATCTGGGATGAGAGGACATTTTTAGGAGCCTCATAGGTCGAAGCATCCCTTTTGGTAGAAATTAATTTGCATAGACTTAATACAAAAAGGTTTAATAAAAATAAGGGTCTGAGATGTTGCCTGTGCCCCATAGTAGCCTGTGTTTTCCACAGAGGCCATGGTCTCGTTCCTTGTGCCAGTCTGTTCCTTCTCTTGGATCACATAGCTCTTCGTGGGTGTTTCTCATCTTCATGCCCTTTCCTGTCCTCTTTTCTTGGTCAGGGAGTTTTCCCGATCAGTTCCTTCTCCTCCATTCAAGCAGTCTCGTGTGCTCACTTCTCAAAATAAAGCAATTCTTTTGCCAAGACAGAAGCGCAAAAACTTCCATTTTGTTCTCCATTTCACGTCTCACGTCTTTGCCCCATTCCCTATTGTTCTAACCACTGTGAACAGGTGTGCCATGCACGTGGAGATGTTGGAAAACAGTTGCACATCTAGGTCCAGAACTTAGGAGAGACATTAAGGGCAGTGCACCTTTTTTAAAAATGTAAGCCTTCGCTTTTGAGCAATATCAGCATCTAAAAGAAATCACTGACTTTACCGCATTAGTGAAGGGAAAGCGTAATGAAAAGTATCACAGTGTTAGCAAAGTGCTTTTATTGACATCATTAACATTCATAACCGTCTCCCACTTTGAGCTTCTGGGAGTCCAGTGAGATTAGATTGTAATAAAAAAATAAAAAACAGCAGTTACAGCAGCAATCATTAATTAAGCATCTACTCTGTGGCAAGTCATTTATACATGGGGCAATAATGGTGAAGTTTTTTTATGCAAATGGGCTCTGAAGCCAGAATGTTTGGGTCCAAGTCTCGGTTTTCAACTTACTAACTGTATCATGATGTTACTTAATCTTCTGGGTCTCAGTTTTCCTATCTATAAGATGAGGATAGCAGCACTTGTATCTAGACTTTTTCTACAGACAAATAAATTATGCTACTCAGAGCACTTAGAATAGTGTCTTGTACATGGCAAATAAATTATACTACTCAAAACAGAACGGTCTCTTGTATATGACAAATATAAATATTTAAAATTATTTTTATATATCATATATTTAATCTACACAATTACCCAGCATGGTAGGAAGATTTTCTACTTATCAGTGAGAAAACTGAGACTTAGAGTTGTTAAAAAACAAAAAACAAAAAAGAAACAAACAAAAAAACCACACAAAAAAACTTGTCAAATATCTCAGAGTGAGAAAGAATAAAGTTTCAGTTTGAATCCTATTGAGTGATTCTAGAGATCATATCCTTTCCACTCTGCCATGATCTTCTGGATTTGTTCTCTATGTTTGCATTCAGATAATTGGCATAAATATTTTTTTCTCGCAAGTCATTGTTCTGGACTAGATATAATTGACGCCCATCTAATGCATTGTCTAATACACAGGGACTCCATAAACAGATTGTTGTGTTATTTTCTATTTCATCATGAGCTATTTAGGACTAACTAAAATGGATGTAATTTGCTAAATTTTTACTAGATCCCCATAGCTTACCTCTCTACTGGAAAGTTCCTCTGTCTCTCTCCCTCCCTCCTTCTCTCTCACACACACATGCGCACACACACACACACACACACACACACATACACACACGCACAATTCTCTCTCTCTCTCTATTTCTGGAAAATCTGGTCAATGATAGGGAGAAGGATTTACACTTGATTATTTCCTTATTTTACATTTATATTTAATAATAGAGAAATTGCATATGGTAAAATAGTAGGTCACTAAATACATGAGAATCAGCAAATAATGGAAAAGGGGTTAAAATGTCTTTGGTTCTATTGGAAATAACTAAGAAATTATAGTATGAAAAATTCAGGTACACTAGATACAAATTGAGCTCCTTCAATAACATCGAAGGATATTTGTAGATATTTTTTATTTACTTTTTGTGGTGTGCACATCTATAAATTTTCCTATATGTATAGACTTGTGTAAATACCAGTATAATCAGGATACAGAACAATTCCATCATCCCCAAAACTCCCTCAAAGGTCATGTTTTAAATGAGTCTTTGGGAAAAAAGGAAATAAAAAGTTTAAACTCAGAAATACAGAAAAAAATGAGAAAATAATGTAAAAAAGATTAAAAACTTGAACAAAATCAGAAGACCTGACTTCTTCTTCTGACTCCGCTGCTGATCATATTTGTAACTTTGTAGACCTCCTTAACTTTTTTAAGCCCTAATTTCTTCATCTTTAAAATAAGAAGATGAGACTAAATGAGTCCTACAATTCTTATTTGGTTTCAAATTCTAGAATTATGATTACATCAAGTGAACCCAAACATTTCAGAAAGAATATTTAACTTTTAGTTGCTAAAAAAATATATTTCCTCCATTTTTGTCTTATGACATCTTCTGAGACATAGCCTTTAATCTCATGTTTCTATCCATTTCTTAATCTACCCATTGGAAAGAGTATTTACTACCTCATAAAGTATGTAAGGTCACATTTTCTTTAATTCTCTCTAGAATGTATGATTTCATATGATTTCATCATTGTAATGACATTTCACCATACTTCTACTTACATGTGATATTCTGATTGATAAATTCTAATACTTTTTGGTAGCCATCTTCAACAAAAGAAGATGAAACCTGAGGAATGACAAGTGACGGGAGAAATGCCAGCTTTCGAGCTATTCTCTTTATTGTATTTCTGCCCCGTGTTTTCTGTAGGATTGACGTGGGACTATTTTAACAGATGCTTTAATCAGGACCATTTTCCCCTTTCATCTGTGCTGTTTCCTCTGAACTCCAGGAGACTCTGTGCTTAGAACAGAGACACTCAGCACCTGGAATGTGCCAACTTTTTTTTTTATTGCTTCACATGCTAAACTGCATGAAATTTGTGGCAGAGCCTTCTCTAGTTCTGTCACTCAAAATCATTTCTCCTGATGGCCATTCAGTATCCCCTCTGGGTGTGATGATCTGGCTGGAAGGTGGCTCTCTGCTGTGGACTGGCCCTTGCTGCTGGACCAGTCTTACTGCAGGGATGAGAGAGTACATCCTGGGCAGTGAGCAGTGGTCGCTCTCTGCAGGCACCCTCCCCTCCACACAGCTGCCATCACTGAGAGGGCGTGACCCCATGGGAAGATGAGGCAGATAACTATGAACATGTGCAAGTTGGAGTGAATGGAAGTCTACTTGTTCATGTCTCCACAGCTAGGGAATGGGCGGGGTCTACCTTTTTTGGTGTCGATTTCTCAGTAGAAAAGTGGCTCTAGGCATAGAGCCTTCTGGTAAGCTAGAAACTCCTGGTACCCCTAGTATTGTAGAATGTGATTACGAGTAGAATGAAAGATTATGAGTAGAATGAATGATTATGAGTCTAAGGGCTCTCGGCTTGAGCATGCTTGGACCAATTGAAGGCCTCTTTTGACCATCACCACTGAGTTTAAGCATAAGTTTCTACTAACAAAAGAATGTTTCAATAGCATGGTGGGATGCAGTAGGAGACTGGCTATCATATACAACAAACTCTTGATATTTGTGGATTCAACTTCAGAGCATTCAGTCTCTTACAAGCAATCCTAAAGATCATGACATGATTTTTTTTTTTTAATGTAATATGAGGTATGGATTTGAGTAACATGTTTTGTGAGATTAATGTGTGGGACTAAGTCATTAACTGATGGGTGAATCTAGCCAACCGCATTCTCCATTTTTTTTTTTTTTTTTTTTTTACTCTATAGCTTTTTGTGTAGTGATTTAAACACTTTTTCTTTGTAATATGTGATGAATAGATATCCAGAGAATACGAGACATTGGACAGAAATTATATTTGAGAAATTAAGGGGTCTTTGCAAAGATGTATATTTTGTTAACTTCAGATTTCCCAAGGATCTGTAGCAAAATAATGATTTTACTGTGATATAATTAGTATGTAGATGATGGTAACCCATTAACCTCTATTAATTTAAAGTAGAAATGATCTTGGTAGTAGAATGTAATGGTCCTTTAGCCCAGTAATCTTGAAACTACTTTACTGTATGCCCTACCAGAGAAATAAACATATCATCTGTATGTTAATTAGCGTATTATAAAAATGCACTACTAACATCTATATCTATCAGTTAAGCTTAGGTTCAGCTTCATATTATAGAAAAATAGCTTAAATATTAGTGTCTAAAACTAGGTGAAATTTAATTTTTTTTCCATGTGAAACCTGGACTATTGACAAAGACTATTTGGTAAATCCATGGTATCATCAAATAGAAAGCTCGCTTCTTTCTGAACTTCTATCCTCACATGGGTTTTCTGCCTCTTGGTACAAAGGAGCTGCTGGATCTCTAGCCATTGCATTCACATTTTAAGCAGCAGCACTGTGATTGCATCATAGTGGCCAAAATGAAGCTGCAGAGAAGGCCAGGAAATGACAACTGTTATTCTAAGTGGCAACATAGTGAGCTAAAAGTTGAGGTTTTGTTACTAAGTAGGAAAGGAAGATTGGATACAGGGGTAGGCAAGTCGCAGTCTACATGCCGTATGTGCTGTATGTTAAGTGTTTGTAAAGCTTAATCTCTCTCTTAGTTTTTATATACACATACTTAGTTTTTATAAAAATATAAGTTTTAATATTTTCTTTCTCTATACAAACGGATCATCTTATGCACCTACCAAGGTATGGACACTTCACCTTGGAAGCAGAAGCATTAGGGGTACTGAGCCCACTTTCTAAGTCACTGACCATCCATGTGAGAAGCACAACCGGGGTACACCTTTCTCCTCCCACCACTCCTCCTCCTGAAGGTGGTTCGTTGGGCAGGACTGCGGACACCACAGTGGGTGTGCAAGCAGTGTGTGCAACCCTGTGCATACTACATGATGGGCTGTCAAGACCAGTCCTGCCAGAGGGACCCCTGGAGGAGAATCGAAGCATTTGTGAAGGCAGTTTATTTTTTTGCACACAATTGAAAATAGGAAAGATATGTATTTTATAAATACCCAGGCTGGATAAAGTGTTTAATACCTAGTCATCGTGTGTAATATGCTTGCTGTTACTTGCTTTTCCTTAAATCAAACAAAACAAAACACGATCTGAAACGTATAGATTCTTATTTACAAATACCAGCATATATTCTGTGATGGTCCAGGAAAACTTGTGAACTAGGGTTTCAGCATCAAGATCCTGATAAATTTAAGAATTGATGGTAGTGAATCATTTTTCTTTAATTATGTTTGTATTGGTGTGCCACTTTTCTATTCAAGCATGTATATTTTCTCATTTGATCACCCAAAATATCCTCAAGGTAGTTTGACTAGTATGAGATTAATGTAGAATCGGACAACTTCCAAGTTGCTGATCAGATGGTCTAAACTTTTAAGGTCTCAAGAAATAAAGCAATTTTCCTAATGCCACACAATGAGTTAAGAATATAGCTACAAACATATTATCTGTATGTTAATTAGCGTATTATAAAAATGCACTACTAACATCTAACGTTTTCCACTCCTGGGAAATATTCTTTCCAATTATTTGTTTTTATTTACCCAGAGATATCAACTGCAAATATGAGAAGCATTTACTTTTAAAACAAATGTTATTTTATCCTGAATATTTTTTACTTATCCTCTGTCACTCAGTAAATGCATAGTCTTAACAGTACTGATTGTATCAGAATGACTCTGTCTGTTAATGGTAGTCACTAGTTACATGTGACTGTTTAAAATAACTAAAATGAAAAATTCGGTTCCTCAGTTTCACTAGCCATACTTCAAATGCTCAGTAGCCAGATATGGCTAGTATCTACTGTATCTGATAGTGTAAATTATATAGCATTTCCATCATCATAGAAGGTTCTACTGGCCAGTGCTGTGTTAGAAGGCTATTATATTCTTATTGGGGAATTAGGTTACATTTTTGTTTCGGTTGGTGCAGTGCGGGTGGAGTGGCAGGAACAGTGAAAAAACAAACTAGCAATGTCAAAAGGGCTTAGAAAATAGTTGGCTCTTCAAGAAATATTTTTTCTATTCAAGAGAAAAATGAGCATTTGTGAAATGAGAATAATAAGTGCAACTAAGCAGATAAATGGTTTTAGAAAGTTATCAGCACAATGGATATGTACAGATAGTACCCTAAATAAGCTTTTTTTGGTGGAAACATTTTGGGTCATGATTTTTATCAAAGATAAGGCATTTGGGGGTAGTGTTCATTTCAGAGCCCTATCTGAAGTTTTAAACACTTTGAATGAATGTGAAGTACCCAGAGAAGAACAGGGGAGAAAGCTGAGTTCTGTCTTTTAGGATAAACGCCCACCTTTACCTATGCACACACAATCGTATACTCATAGGTCTTTGTTCTGATTGAGTTGAAATGTTTAAATTCATTTTTATGACTTGTACATGGCAATATTGTGCATTGGACACAACCTAGATGGTGAATTAAATTAAAATTAGCCTCTCACCAATTATTCAGCAGCCTCAGTGATCTCTGACCCTCCCACAAACAGCCTCACAGCCTAATGTTAATTACTACTGGAAAATCGTTGGGAGCTTTGAGGAGGGGATCTAAGTGGAGGAAAACAGTGAAGGCATGAAGTAGAAAGTAGATATGAATTCAAAGAAAGGAAATCTCAATACAGAGTGAGAAGATAAAAGACATTTTATGAAGCAAGATTTGAACTTCCTTTGAAGCATAAATGGGATTTTGAGAGTAACAAAGAAAGCTAGGCTCTTCTGAGTCAGTGATGATCCGTCATGAAGATGAGAATGTGCTTGCATTTTGGCAAGGGTGGAGGCTGGGAACAGACCACAAGAAGGCTTGACAAGAACAGAAAGCGTGTGTTTGAAGTTGGTGTTAACAGCATTGGCTAGAGAGGTGGCATACAGCAAGGAGAGAGAGGAGCTTAAAATCAAGGGTGTTGACTATGGATGCTGTTGCCAAAGGTGGCCTCTGTAGATTCGTGGTTTGGGAGGCGGGCAACCAAACTGTCTTTCGAGGCAGTGAGTCCTGGAGGATCAGACAGATGGTGAGCAACGGTGGAGACCAGAGAGTGTTGCTGTAACTTAGGAAGTCACTAATATTTACTGAGAACCTAGTGTCCTCCAGACACCGTTCTAGACACTGGGGATACAACTGGGACAAGCCGAAGCCTGATTTTGAGTGCAATGGGTGGAAGACTACTGGGTATTAAGAAAGGAAAAAGTAGTTAGAAGATCTAAGAGGCTTATTAATCCCTCACATTCCAGAATACTGGCATCAAAAAAAGAGATTTATTTTAGGCCATTTATATGAACACATTTGTTTGAAATTTCTGTTTTGTTTTGTTTTTTTTTCCAAACTCATTATAATGTTGAAGGTGTGATAGTTCCATGGAGGTGGAAGAGGGATAAGGTCCTTTTATTGGCTTCTGCCTTATGCAAAGAGGTCAGAGAAGGGAAGAAGTCCTAGTAATTCTGGCAGGGAACTTCAAAAGGAAGTATCTGCCTTTATTTTTAGGAAATGACAGGTGCAGTGGCCACTGCGGCTATATATGATAAGAAGGCAACAGACCCTCAATGACTGAGTCATTCATCCCAAACAAACAAACAAACAAACAAAACGACCTTCACCCCCTCCACCATCACCAAACACCTTAAATGCTTACCTTGTGCCCTGAGGACACAGCAGTAAATAGTCAGACATGAGAAGTGTTTGGTGGGGAGGGCCCAAGAGCACAGAATCGAGTTTGATGCTGGTGCCTCAGGCATGCTCTATGGTGTCCTTGTCTGTAGAGGCTGCTGCCATGTGCACTCTAGATCAGAAGAAAGGAACAGCCAGGCTGAAAAAGATTATCGAACAACTGAGGGCAATAGTGGAGGGAACTTTTCTTCCTTCCATCCCTAGCATGGTAAATGACTTGAACTTTCCTGATCCTGAAAGCCAATATGTTCTTAAATATATATACATATACATACACACACATATATGCACATATATACATACACACACATATATATCTTTTCTATAAGTCTGCACATCTTCTCTATAATTATTCTGTAGAACAAAGCTAATGTAGTGCAAAAATAAAAATGAAAGTAAATATGTACCTAGAGGCTTAATATATTATTAGTTTTAAACTTGTTTTATAGATAAACATCTGAAAAAACCAACTTCAGTGTTTTCTAGTTTTTATTTTGGATCAGATTGACAGACCCGAATCCAATGCCCATCCTCTAGAGACCAAGAGATTTGAATGCCAGCCCACCATGGGCATCAAGATGGGTGTCAGCGAGGACTGGAGCCCTTTAAAGAATGTGTGAAGCTACATCACACACATATAAATACATACATGATAAATGCTTTTGATTAACCAAGTAGAGCATGCTCAGAGTGTATAGAAATAAGTAAACTACCATTATAGCCCTTAGTATAGTTACTTTACATGTTTATATATGCTCAATTCTATATTAGTTCCATATTTAAATAAAATGCTTATCTTTCTATATATTTCCACGATACTCAACCAAAGAGAATGATGAAATGAGTCATTATACATCTATAAGGTAGAATTTCTATAGCATTAAAGTTTATGTTTTTTTCTTTTGTTTTTTATTTTTAATTTTTATTGAAGGGCATGGGAATATATTCATGCTAAAATGTTGAGTAAAAAAAATCAAGTTATACTATTATGGTTTCGTTATAACATTATATAGGTAAAAATGAAAAGAATATTAAAAATATAACACTAATCTTATAAGTATAATGTTTACAGTTTTATTTTATTTATATTTTAGATTTATTTGTTCATATTTTTATATTTTGCAATTCTACACTGGGTAGAACAATCTCTTATAATAAGAAAAAAGAATTTAAAAATAGTTCTAATTATCACTTTTTTTTTGTTTTAAAGATTTCGTCTCTGATTTTCACTT
The DNA here is from genome assembly GCF_000151845.1 of Pteropus vampyrus. NCBI lineage: Eukaryota > Metazoa > Chordata > Mammalia > Chiroptera > Pteropodidae > Pteropus > Pteropus vampyrus. The sequence continues at coordinate 1,352,774 of NW_011889010.1, forward strand.
AAAAGATTTATGTAATTGTCACAGATAGTTGAAAATTGTCATTTTCAATACTTCTCATTTTATAATTTGATCTGAGTTCAGAGGAAACTGATTTCAGTATTCTTTTCTCTAATGAAACAGAAATATTGCCAGCAGCCTTCTTGTGGAATTTTTAGCACTTTCAAGGCCAGACAGAATGTTGCATGTGAAAAGATTGAAAAATTCCTTTAGGCAAACATTCTTAAGATCCAAAATATTTGAAAATATGTATTTGAACAGCTGTGTTTTAATTTGATATTTTAAAATCATTTAGCTCTTCTTGATGCAGGAAAGTTCTTAGTCTTTTTTTTTTTTTTTTTTTTTAAGAATAGTAGTTATTTCCAGAACAAATTTACTGCGAAGTGAGGAGCATTTGTTTATCAAACTGTAGATTCTTGTTTATAAAAGGGACCTCACTCCTGGTTTGGTGGTTCTTCAGTTGCTGTTGGTCTCATAGCTCTTGGTGTTTCAGAAAAAGGTACAGTAACCTTAGAGATAGGTACTAGATATTTTGCCAAGGTGAATACACATTGTTCATGAGTTACCTACCACTCATTCTTAAATGACACTTATCATGCTATTCATTACGTTTCCCCAAAGGAAAGATGCCTACAGATAAAGGGATTTTTATGGGAGCAAGTTTGCTTTTGAAACCTGCTGATAGTCACCTTCCAGAATTTAATGCTATCTCAGAGGGGATTATCTAGGGTGAATGAGAGTTCCCAGTGGTTCAAAGAGTCATTCAAGTGAAAAATTATTTAGCTCTCAGTCATCTAAATTTGCACATTTATTTCAGTTATTATTTCTTCTGAAAAGCTTATAAAATTTATTGTGTAATATTTAAGGATTGATATTAACCTCATCTAAGGCCTAACTCCAGTAAACGGTGGCACCGTTAACACAAAGTTCCCCACATGTGGAATCATGGCATCTTCAGGACATATGGAAAGGCCCTTTCAAGAAATCAGAACCCTCTTCATTTGGACATTAAGGTAGATACGAGTAAACAGGAAATCCCACAGATTCTGGTATAAGATAGTCCTTGAATTGGAGTCTTGATCCTCTCGCTTACTATTTGAGAAACACGAGCAAGGAATTTATTCTCCCCAATGTCACCTACATGCTGAGATTGTGAGGGTTGAATGACATGATGTAATTCCTTCAGCTTAATACTTGGCTCATCATAATAGAAGATTTTAATGAATGAATAGCCCAGGCAGGAGAAGGTGTTGCTTGTTTAAAGATAACTGAGATGACGTTAATTTTGGAGGCCAGAACAAAAAGTAGACAATAATGCCCTTTAATCTGCACAGTTGTGAAGCATCTAGGAGCACGAATGAGTGTGATCCCTGACTTGGTACAAGCTAAGCCCCTACTTTATTGGTTTCCTCTTTATACCAAAGAGCTGACAGGGCTAAGCTTACTGCTTTAGCTGGTAGCACAGAGGCCATTTGCTAAAGATTGTGGTAGTTTTAAAACCTGCACAGTCTTTGAAACTTGGTGAGTTGGATAACTCCTGAAATAGCTTTATTGTAGTTATTTAACTAAAAGTATCTACAAATTGTGGAGGGGAAAATTTTTTAAGTATTTGGTATAGTTGTCTTCTGTTGTATAACAAACCAACCCAAAATGTACTGGCTTAAAACAATATGTGACCCATTATTTCCCACAAATCCGTGGGCTGCCTAGCTGGGCTCAGCCATCCTGTGGGTGGGCCATCTAGGGCTGGCCTCTGCTGGGGTGTGTTACCCAGTTGCTGAAGCTTTCATCCTGAGCTTGTTCACATGAAAGTGGTTGCAGGGCACAATGCTAAGAGGGCAAAGGAGGAAGCCCTTGAGGCCTCGGCCCCAGATGTCACATAACATCACTTCCTCCACGTATTATTGGTCCAGGTAAGTCACCAGCCCACTCCAAACTCAAGGAGAGGGAAAAAGGCAAAACAAACTCTACCTCTTAATGGACCAAGTGGCAGAATCACATGGCCAACAAACATGGGCATAATCGTTGTGGCCATTTTTGGAAAAAAAAAAAAAAAGTCTACCTCAGCATTTCATGAGAACTAAGGTGGATTTACAACAAAGAAAGTGATGCTAGGTGATAAATGCGGGACAAAGAGCTCCCGCAGATGACTGTCTAATCACTTGTACCTTGCCAAGTTCATTGTTTTCCATTACTCGGATGACTATATGTCCAGGTTTGTTTAGGATAGTCTTGTCTGTCTGCTGGCCCAGACTAAAAATAAAAATAGCTCTCCCTTCCCCTCTCAAAATATTCAACTTCGGTTAATAAATTCTACCTTCACATTAAGTGTGGTTCATCTGTACATTTTATACCTTGAGATTCTGTCATAAAAATGATAAAATAAAGATGCCATGATAAAAATCACTTTGACTAACCTCTGAACTTTCTGCATCATGAGCACTTTGGAGGAGGGGTGTATCCGGAGAAAGGAAATTAGAAAAAGTTCATCATCTCAGGAACTTCTGCCACTGACATATTAGTTTATAGCAGTGGAAACTGTTAGCAGGAAAGAGCCTACTGAGTGAGACTCTTTGTCAGAACTGCCCAAGGATTAACTTCGTCTGAGAGTAAGACTCGGAAAGAAATAAGCAGAGAGAGGAGGTACCACCAAGAAGGAAAAACTCAATATTCATCTCCCTGTCACCAAAAAGGAGGTAATGTGCCAAATCTTACATATTCTAACTAGTAATTTCATGTCGACTAATTATTGCAGAAAGTATATCTAAATAAGCATTTCACTGAAAGGAAAACACACATAAAGCAAAATAATGACAATGACAACAAACACATGGAAAAGCCATTGTGGCTAAAAGTCAAAGAAATACAAATGAAACCATTGTGATGTAGTATTTTATGCTGTTAATGCTCTTCCTTTTTTTTTTTTTTTTTTTTGCTTGCCAGAATTATAATATCTAAATGTCTGATATAACATATATAATTAGTCAATGAGAGGCAAAAATGAAGTGCCCTCATTCTGGAGCCAGACTGTTTGGAAGAAATAAGTGTAGAATATGCTCTAGGAAGGAAAGAGGGGCGTGTCGTTATTATTTTAGGTATGAAGAACAGGACCAGAAGAAAGAGCTGAGGCAGCAGCCAGAATTGTGGGATGAAGAGAAGCTTTAAACAGATCAAGATATTAAAATTTTAATTTTACTTGGAATAGAATTATTTCATATCTAATGTAATTGTTAATATCTGAAAACAACCGGAAAAGATCGTGGAGCCTTTCTGAGGTATTATTCAGGGGAAGAAAGAGTTATCCAAAAGAATGGATTTGAAAGCTACTCTATGACACAAATAATGCTATTTCTTGAGTTCTCTGTACAAATCCAGCTAATTCGAAAAGTTTGTTACCCATTTACTGGATAAGTGAATGCATCCACACATAAACAGGTGTTTCAGTTGATTGAGCTGAGTGACATGCTGTGCTGTTTGTATTTCCCACCCATCTTATAATCACCACCAGCATTTGTTTGCATCCATGTGTTTGCTCAGGGATCTGTGTGGATTCCAGCGTCTGGAAACTGGAACACCTTTACAGAGGTTTTGTGTGAGGTGAGGGGTGGGAAGAGACAGATGGTTGGAAAGGATGACAAGGCATCTCTTCTCTAGTTCCTGAGACTGGGTGATACTGCGTGGAAGGGATGGGGAGGCTCCAAAAACCAACTCTCTTCAGGAGACTGAGATTCTAGACGGGTGAGTCTTTCTAGTTGGTGATGGCCCAGGCGTAACATGCACCACAGAGCTGGGAAGAGGACTGTGTTTCCTGGCTCAGCAAGGAATCAAGCATTGCTTCAGCTGGTCGAGGACTAGCAGCTTTACAAGCATCCGTAGACAGCTGACTTGGCATGGAACGAAGGCGTTCTCACACCGCTCCTGCTGCAGTGGTGGGGCTTAGGCTCCTTTCCGAAGCGGGATTTGGACAGCACAAGTTCTAAGTGAAGTAGGAGAGGAAAGGGAGAATGACTGCCATTGATTAAGTCCCTTTTTTCAACTTTCAAAATAATTGATAGAATCGTTGAGAAGGGCTGATTTCTTACTTAGTAGGTAGGGTCTTAGAATCCTTGTAATTTTAGCCTATAAATATGACCCCATTCAGAGTAAAAAGCTGGCTAGTCTAGCTAGAGATACACATATATTAATTTGATCCTTGGTTTAAGAAGTACGAGCATTATTTTTATATCCCTTTTTCAGATAAGAAAACGAGGCTTAGATAAGTTCAGATTAAGGGCACACAGCTAATAAACTAGTACAAGTGAGACTCATCTTAGTAATTTATTTTCTGTATCATCTATGCATCACCCAGTATAAATGGTAATTCATTTCTGATTACGATAAATTGTACATCCACTGAACATCAGTAGCGAAATGTGCAGTAAACAGCTGCTAAGCTCTTAGTGTGTTATGACATGATCATGCAGACTCGATCATTCATTTTGGTTTTATAGGGAAGTTATGGGAGAAGTTGATTTCTTCCTGATTTTTACTTAGCAATCGCAGCTCGACAAGTGTAAAGGATGCCAAGTAGGGAAGCTGTGTCATGCCCCCCACAAGCGAACTGTCCCATGACGAGTTTTATCTCACACTCACCATACTCGCTATCAAAAAGACTTTTTACAAAAGAACGGCTTTTCTCTATGGCAGACCATACAAATTCTTTACACATTGATTATGCTGCTATTAATAACTAGCTCTATCCCCTTTATGAGACATTGGTTTCTTTTTTGGACCATGTCTAGATCCAGGTGATTTAAATTTCAATTTGCATCTTTTCTGCCCAGCTTCTCCCACACACATAAGCAAAGTAGTATTTGAGCATACTACTTAAAGTTTCACAGACCTCTGGCTACGTGGGTTTCTCTCCACCCACTTGGACAGACTTAGGTAAAGCAAATGAAAGTTCACGTGCTCCTTTCTCTTCTCATATATTTTTGTGGTTTCACTTGGCAGCTTTAATAAATGTAAAGTTCAAGTTGTAGGTCCAGTCTTGGGCCTTTCACAACTAATTTACAACTTTGCAACGTTTGTTTTGCTCAACCTATAGCCATCCAGGAATAGATTTATCTTCTCAGCCATGAGATGATCATGTTTTCAGCAGATGAGGGAAATGCGTGGAGAAGGCGCTCAGGACTAGTAGGACCTCTACAGTGAGAACAAATTGGCCGCGGCAGGTTAACCTGCCTGGGAGGAAAAGCGGCATGCACAGCACGCACGTGCCACATCCCCGGGGAATACAGTGGTCGCGGGCTCCCACAACGCACAGCCCCAGCTTATCTTTTTCTGTTTTTAAAGTAGGCTTTTTCCTTGGCGTGAGTAATATTCTTTCATTTTGACACAATTGAGAAAGGCGGTGAGCCTCTCTCATGCCAGCCATTACTGGTAGTGATTTCTAAGTAGCATTCACTGCACTGCTCATCCTCAGGCTGTCTAGATCCAGGATCAGCTGGTGCAGGAGTTAGTTATTGCAGGACTCTGGGAGAATCTCATACAAGGAACAATGTGCCTACACTGAAGCCCAATATAGAATAATTGCAATGATACGTTTTCCCATCAGGTTATCTGAAGGAAGATGAATTGTTAGAAATAATTGTTATGGAAAGAACAGAACTTCTATTTTTGTCGTAACCCAAAGTTAGTGGAGAATCGTTGTTTGCAGAGCTTGATGATTGGAAAGATAGCATATTGATCAATAATGTGTTAATCTGACAGGAAGTTGGGTGGTCTGTTTGCTTGCTCTTGATTTCCAATAGGACTTGGGAAGCTGGATATTGAGAGATAAGTGCTATGTAGAAACACTTGAGTGCTTTTCTTTCGCATTACAAAACTTAGAGAAAAAGCCCCTAAAGCTCTTTGAGGAGTATAAAGTTTTGTCCACTTAGGTTTCATATTATTTTTTTAAAGAGTAAACGAAAGTGTATTTTTCTAAACCTGACAGATTTTTCTCAGCTCTCTTTTCTTTGGTCCTGTTCTTCATACCCCAAATCATAACGATGTCTGTGTGTTCACACATTCCCCCCCACCTCCACCAATATTCTCTTGGCTAATTTCTGTCCATTCATCAAAACTAGCTCAGGTAGTTCTTTTTCTGGGATGTCTTCCTTGACTATTCTTTTGTCTAAGGCTGGATTAGGTATCCTGTTCCATTCCCTTAATCACCAACGGATGGCGAACCCTTGCCACACCACTTAGTCTGCTGTGTTGTGGTTTCTCTTTTCTTTCCTCTTTCTGTTCCCACACCAGCATCCTTCTCTCTATTCCGAACAGCAGAGTTCTAGTAAAAGGGGAGCTAATGGCTACTCACTCTCCTGCACACATATACGTGTGTAAGTGTAGTATATACTGTGCACAAATGTTTGCATAAATATATACAAATGCTTACGTTTATTATAAATCTTAACAGATATAAAGGTGGCAGGCAATTTACAAATAATAAAATATGCAATGCTCTATTAAATTCCATGCAGTCACCGATTCTCAAATTAAGCATGTTGTGTTTGAATTGTTCTTTGTATTTAAAAATACTAGATTCAGATTTGATATTTCTATTGTAGCAGGTGTGGAGCGGGGAGGTAATATTGTGCAGTGGAAACTCTTGAGTGTGATCCTACACTACATAAGTGCTCTTTTCGGCTTAAAAGATTTCAGCGGAGACACCAGAGTCAGAGAGGAAGGTGGAGGTGTTAGAGATTAGATAAATGGGCCCTAAAAGTAACTTTCTTTTCCTTGGTGACATGATTTATGCATTCCTTTCAAAGCTTTGGTATTTCTGCTTTAAGTTATCTGTAATTATTATCCTCATCACCAATAGATTTTTCTCACATCTTTTGATATATTATTTTCATTTAGTATTTCTTGTGCAAATAAGGAAGTTAAAGGCATGTCAGGTGGAACAATTGGTCACAATGTAGAAGCCATACCCAAGATCTTACCAGACAGATTGTACAATGTCAGGGTAAAAGAAAATTTTTATTAGAAATCTCTTTATTTCAAATGTAAGGGCAGCTTCTCTTTGGACTTAGCAGATGGCATTTCCAAAGACTAAACACTTTTATTTCTGCCCTTTACTATTCTTGATAATTTTTCCACGAGACAGTAGTTCTAGTAAGTCAGAGATCTTTGCTTACTTTGTTTACCGCTACATCCTGGCACCAACTAAATGCCTGGCGCATATTAGAAGCTCAATAAATATTTGTCCCCAGTTGGATATTGAGTGGAACTGTAGCTGTGTTACATGTGGACCACGAAGAAATCATAACTGATATCCAGGCTAGTTGAAAAGCATTGGAGTCCCCCCTACAACTTAGTGGATTTATAACAGCTGTGAAAGGGCACAGGCAGGAATTCAGTTTCTTAAATGTAGCCTGGGGCATACGCAATGTATAATTTTGCGTATATCACCTTGAATTATTGGAGCAACTAGGTAGATGATATGCATAATAGTGACCAAAGAATCAAGGATGTAATAGTAGAGCGTAAGTATCATAAGCTTCATTTTTGTGAGCTGACATCCAATATGTTATGTTTGTACTAGTTCCGTTTTCATGCCAGCTTTTCCAGGAAGGTCTAAGTTGAAATAGGCATGAGTTTAAGGCAAATGATAGTGCTAATAATAGCAATATATATTGAGTGTTTCCAATATGCTAGGTCTGTCCTAAGCACTTTATACTCATTATTTCACTTAAAACTGACAGAGGCTCTGTGAATTAGCTAGTCTGATCATTCTACCTTATTCAAGAGAAAACAGGGACTTAGAGGTGTTTATATTATTATTATTATGTTTATGTTATTATGTTTTACTGTAGGGCATTTAAATTCAGAAAGTAGCAGCAATAGAAATATATTAGAAAGGCAGCGAGGTACGGTGGAGAAAGTAGATGGTTGGTAGAAAACCTTGATTTGGTTAATTTATCTCGATTACCTCACAACCACCTCTGGGCCTCAGTTATCTCATCTGAGATAACCTACATTACAGTAGGTCTTCAAAAGCCTCTGCAAGTCTCCGGCCATGCCGCCTTGAACAAGCCCGATCCCATCTGATCTCGGAAGCTAAGCAGGGTTGGGCCTGGTTAGTACTTGGTTGGGAGACCACCCAAAAAGACCAGGTGCTGTAGGTGTTAAAAAAAAAAAAAATGGATTGTAAGCTGACAAGGTCCTTGCAATCTGCCTAAAAAAAAAAAAAAAAAAAAAAAGCCTCTGCAGTTTTTTAAAAAAGTTGCTGTAATTCTCGTTTTGATTTTCTCCTTGAGTAAACCCACCTATTGTTTCTGTCTAATGGAAACTCTTCTTGTTTTCTCTTTTTCTTTCCATATCTTTCCCTTTTGTTTGGCTTCTCATCATGATTCTGCTGTTCTGTGAGTCAAATGGGATTTGAGGCTGAACTGAGAGCCAAAATAACAAAGCTTAACACTTCCTAAGGGAAGCCATATTTCACAGTAAATTTCTCTTCTTTTGACCCTTATCAGAGTTGAAAGTTATTTCAGCCAAATTAAGGATTAACAAGATTTTTGTTGGATAGCTTCGGGCTCTCATTGCTAGCCAGATGTCATTTAGGGAAATTGTGTTCTGCTTTTCACTAAATCTGCATCTTCCCTTTTTCATTCATTTCATTCATTTTATCCATTCATTCATCCCGCTACATAACATGTAACAAATTCTGCCATTCTGGAGCCAGTGCCATAGTGGGTCACAATGAGTGTCGCTTTCCTTATGTCCAGGGAGCTATGCAGCAGAAGGTATGAGATGGCCGTATAAATTGACAATCAAAAAATTTAACAGTGTGTTGTAGTAAGTGCTACATAAAAAGCATGTGCTAGGTATTATGAGGATATGAGGAAGCTTGCTAAATCCCAACTAAAAGTGTCGAGGAAGCCTTATTGAGGAGAGGAGATGTAAGTCGTATTCTGACGATTTTGAAAAGTAGGGTGTTGATAAATTGGTGATTTTCTATCCCTAGTGACAGCACAAGAAAAGGTGACATAAGAACATAGTATCTCAGGGAATACTCTCATCCTCTATTTTTTAAGTAACTTTCTCCAGCCAGGGTAAAGCCGAGTTGCCATAGAGACAGCATTTAAGGCCAGGAGAGCCTGCTCATAATGTCCACAGAGAGAGAGAGAGAGAGAGAGAGAGAGAGAGAAAATAACTGCCTAGGATTCTGAAGGAGGAGGGACCATGCGAGGCTGTGGCAATGTGGGAAAGCCTGGAGGAAGGGCGGGATTTGAACTGGACCTTAAGCGGATGAAAGGCTGGCAGAGATTCCTGTTCAAAAAACTCAGGGAATAAGAAGGCTGAAGAATATTCCAGGTTGGGAAAAACTGACTATAAGGGAGAGAACCAGCTCTCCAGATGGGGCTGGGTGACAGTGTGAAGACTAGCTTTGCTAGAGAAGAAAGGTTAGCTGTCAACATCTGGCTATAATGTTGGAAATGGATGAACTCAGATTTTGTAATGTTGTAAATGTCATATGAAGGCATATGGCACTGATGAAAGCCCCGGTCCAAGAGATAAATGGTTTAGGTTAGAATTTTGGCTATGACACTTTTTAGTTGTGTGATCTCAGTCATGTTTCCTAATTTCTCTGAAATTTACTCACCCATAAGATGTGGATCATACTGTTTTCCTATAAGTTTAAACTAATCAACAAAAACTTATGTATGTATACTGTAAATTGTAATATTCTAGACAAATAAATAGGTACATGTGTAGCCAAGAACTCATAAGTAGAGAGACATGAGAAAATTGGAGAATGTAAATAGTGGAATTCAAGATGGATTTGATGAGGAAGAGAGTAAAGTTAAAAAAAAAAAAAAAAGACGAGAAGCAGTGGTAGTGAGCCAATATGAGGGCCCGTATTCAGAAATCACTTGTGTCAATTCTCAGGCTGAATGTGGTCAACATGCGATTCGGCACAAGGACTCTACCTGTAATGGTACACTACATCCCCCAACACACATGCACATCCTCTTCACCAAATTAATGTGGCCTAAACCAAAGGAGGTTTTTAAAAATGGAATTGGAGAGTAAGAAGGTGACAGATAAGGTGACAGATATTCTTTTCGGCACAGTAAGGTTTAGAGAAAGGCTGATGGAGATAATCCCTCTCTAGCCAGGTGTATGATTGGTTTTTAGAATTGTCATCCTCAGGCCTGAATACCATGACTGGTCTCAGGAATGATATTCTCCAGGGCTCCTCTGCTTTCTTGAGGAACCAAGAATTGCTTCCCGCCCATGCCAGAGGCAGGCTATAAATGGATGTGAGGCCTTGGGCATGTGAGAGAGGGTAGGGTTTGTTGAAAGAACAGAGGAACTGAGTGGCACAAGATTCAGGCAAGAAGATACAAGAGGAATGCTTCTGCTGATAAAGAGGGTGGCCCTATGGCGTATCCTGAGAGCTCAGCGCATGCCGAAGGCTGCTCACAAGGACACACCAGACAGACTGAAGGAGCCATTTTTGAATTCTCATTCTCTTGAAGCTCTCTATGCGTTGGCTCTTAACCACTTTACCCTGACACAAGAATTAATTATTCTTCGGGTTTCGACACATGTGCTTGGCTGGCCATATCACAGAGCCATCTCCCGGGACTTGTCACTAGCACATAAACACGTAGTTCTCTACTGTGGACAGCAAGCGGATATAGAGAGCAGCGAAGGGGCAAGTGATCCAGCAAATGGTTCGACCGCCTCTGTGAGTTTATTTACCATCACTTCTGTGATAGGGAGCTTGTTGCCAGAGTCCGTATTTCTATTTCCTGTCTTCTGTTTGGGTAAGGATTGCAATAGGTGGAGACAGTTGTGGGAGGAGGGGGGCCACGTCTCGTGTCACCCACTCAAACCAGTCTGCCCTCCCTGCCGCTGCGATTCTTCCACATGCAGCTGACTCTTGGATGACAGGAGTTTGAATGGTGAGGATCCACTTAAATGTGAATTTTTTTTCAATAAGTATTATAAATGTATTTCCTCTTTCTTATCATTTTCTTAATGACATTTTTTTTTCTCTAGCTTCCTTTATTGTAAGAATACAGTACATAGTACATAGAACATACACGATATGGGTTAATTGACTGTTTATGTTATCGGTAAGGCTTCTGGTTAATAGTAAGTTTGAGAGGAGTTAAAAGTTATATATGAATTTTCAACTGTGCAGGGGTTCAGTGCCTTTAACTCCTGCATTGTTCAAGAGTCGACTGTACATATAAGTGTATATATAAATATATTACATATAATATAATATGAATATGTAACATGTATCACATTTTATATATATTAGATGACATATAATGCATTATATATTACATAATAGAATGCATAATATATAATACACTATGATAATATATATAATACTATGGAGTATGTTATATAATATGTAATAAGTACATAATATATAATTATATAAATTATATAATATATAAATGTCTATATATGTATACATATATACATTTGCATTTATTGGGTACCCGTTTAATGCTGGCCAGCCTTTCACTGAATATTTACTAAGTGCCAACCGTGAGACTCACATGTAAGCATCATTCTCTCACATTTTACAATAGAGAAAAGAGAGGTACAAGTACAGGGAGAATCTAGTCTTAGGTCAGAGAGTTAATAAGAGGAGGGGTTGGAACATTCTCACTCGGGTAAAAATTTTCCGACTTAAAAAAAATCTCAAATCACTAAATTCTCGCTTATTTCTCTGTATCCATTCTGATCCTACAAGCAAAAGAGCAGATAGTCCTTCTCTGTAAATAATAATCACATGCAAATTTCTCATTGACTCGTGCTTTTGCTAGAATATAGCGCTGTAGTTGTAAGAAGCAACATCGTATTTTGATGTCCCTCCAACTCCCCACCAACTCCTCAGCGTAACTAAGAGCTGAGTGCCCCGTTGCTACAGCCTCAGTGCAACTTCTCACTTATTACTGCAGAAACCTCAGGAGCAGAGATGCCTCCGAGCTGTGAACTGGGAGCATCTTGCTCTCAGGCCTTCCCTGGGGACACGTATGTGCCAAGGCCCAGCACCACCCTGGAGACAGGCAGCATCATTCCCTTACAACTCCAGCTGTTGAGCAGAATTTCATAGTTTCATGTGCCAGGGACATAAAAAACTTTAGATCTAATTGAATTTAACAACAAGGCAGTATGGCAGGCAACCTTCAAAGACAGAAGGGGCTTTGGAAAGGGAAGATAAAATTAGTGAGACATACTGCCGACAAGAAAACTAAATCTTTAGTATTGACTGACTGTGAAATAGTAATACATAACTGAAGAATGTGGAAAATGGCTAAACATTTTCAAAGTTATTTTAACAGCCTGGTATAAACCAGAAAAGCAATTCATTCATTTGTTCATTCAGTCACTAATTTATTCAATTAGTTAATATTTACTGTATGCTTTCGATATATTAAGCAGTATTAAGCACTGTTAATCAACATAGCCTTTAAAAATACTACTTGGCTAAAATGTAGGTCTCTGTTTTCTTTAGCCAGCGGGTGTTCTCTTTGCTTATAGAATAATTTAATTTGAATGAACTCTTTGCCTTTTTTTTTTTTTTTTTGCCAAAACCCTCAAAGTATAATTTATTTAATTCCATGGCGGTTAATAAAACTTACTTTTCCACTTGTCAGACTGATGTTTTCAGTCTCTAGAAAGGTGCGAAATAGTATTTCTTTAAATCTTTTTTTTTTGCAAGGAGATAATTATGCTACTTATATGAGGATTTATAAAGCCTGAGCATGTGATAAGAATGGAGTGTTGTTATTAAATAAAACTCACAACAAAGATTCTTATGCATTTTATGATTATCTATGACCATTATTGGCTTACTTTAAATATAAAGGTTAATCAGTATATGTGAATAATGGTTAGCTCTCTTGTTTTACATAACCGAATCAAACATTGCTCAGGTTAACCAAGTTGGTGGGGCGAGAAGTCAAGATGTGGGGTGAAAATGAAAAATCAGAGGGCGGAAGAAAAGGAAAAAAAAATGAGACAGATGGGAGCCGGGTGCATTTGAAGCTTTCCTGAATGCATGATAGGTTTCCAACCGGGGGTGCCCAGGCCCCTTCCATCTTTCCCCTTCCACTTCCTGCCCCACTTGGCACTCTTCCATTTCCGGGAGACAGTAAAGGGCTGAGTGAGGACTCCTGAAAATCTCCAGGTAAGTGGAGCAGGACGAGTGAGCAGAAATATTTTAATGGGAGCCAGGTAGAAAAACAGCAGGTAATTCATTATAAGGTACAATTTTACAATAAGACAGAAGACCTGAGGAGGACCTTGGCGTTGCTGTAGGTTGGAAGAGGGTATGTCTTTCTTCAGGAGTGGAGCGTGTGTGATGAGATGTAGAAAAACGAGGCCTGAAACAGAAGGAGAAAGAAATACAATTCATAGATGATCAGGTTGCGTGTGGTGCAGGTGGTGAAATCTGTGTGTCGCAGTTCGCCTGAGATCTGTAAAAGCTTTTATTTGTATGCGGAAATGTTGGAATGACATACTGTTTAACAATTACTAATATGTTTCTTTTTCTTCTTTAAAATAGAGTTTCAAATGGCTTAATCATAGATCCTCTTCTGGGTGTGAGGTTTCCTACCAAGCTCAGAATCAGTGGAGATCTAGCCTTCATGAAGCTTATGGTCAAGTGTAGGGTACTGAGTCTTGCCCCTACTCAAATGAGCTCAAACTCATTTTTACCAAACTTTCAATTTGTATTTTATCCCTCCCCCCAAATTATGACACTTTAATAAATGTTAGTGCTATCATTTTGTAACAAAAAAAATTGCAGCAAAATATTACTTAATTTTCATCATGTGTTGAAAATTTTCAGTGGATAAAGAAGCAAGTGTAATGAGGGCTTTGACTTAATTTTCAAATGATTATACAGGAATTAAAAAAAAAAGAATGAGAGGCACGGGGCTCCGGGACATGGTTGTCTAACAAGGAAACACGTTAATGTTATTGAAAATCAGTTCATTATCTGGTATGTAACAAAACACATAAAGAAACAGTTTTGATTTCTTTCTGTTCTTTAACAGACATTGAAAAACAATGTGACTTCTTTAGTACATATCATAGTTCTCTATGGAAGATACAAACTAATTTTTTCTGAGTTTTATTTATCCTCTACTTTTTCTTACTCTTTCATTTTGGTAGCAATAAATCATTGTGGAGGGGAAAGGAAGAAAAATAATGTTGATTTTATTTTCCTACCGATGTATTTTATATATATAGAAATTTTATGTATGATAGGTAACGTTTGGTATATATATGTATTATATATATAAACACATATATTATTTTTAGTGGATCGAATCACTGTATTCATTGGTGGTTAGACGAAAGCATCTTTCATCTTTTATGTCGACCTATGTGTTATAGGAAAGCTTTTCAGGAAAGAAAGCACATATTCCATAAACTAGAACATGAATTTGGATGTTAGTGCCAACTGGAGAATTAAACCTAGAATATAATTCTCATTTTCAAAAATATTTAACTATATTTTAGATAAATTTTTATAACTGTATAGCAGAGAAAGGAAGCATTCAGCAGCAGTGTAGTGGTAAGAGTGAGAATTCAGTTACAGACTACTTGAGTTTTAATCCTGGCTTCTTTGCTCAGTTTCTCCTTTCTGGAAGATGAGCACGAGAAGGATGCTCGCCTTCTAAGGTCAGATGTTATACAGATTGAGTGATTTAATACTGATAAAGCACTTAGAACAGATTAGCACACAACACAATGTGATTTTTAATGAACAAAAATAATAAATCACTCCTTGATGAGTTGGGAATATAGTAAAGTATACAGAGGAATATGTATTATAGCAATAAAAATTCAGGCTTATTTATAGTGCTAGGTATTTTTTTTCATGTTCATATGCTGTTAATTTTTGTGTATCTTTCCCTAATAATATGATTTTTTCATAGTTCTTAGATGCTGATTTTGTCCCAGAAACTTCTCTTTCTATTTTTTTTTTTTCGAATTTGCTACGTATTATAAAACCTGAATAGGGCAGATGGTTTACAATGCCACATAAGAAGGACTTTTTTCCAAGATGCCCTTCTGTGATGGGAATAAATGGTCACGGCATTGCTATGAAATTGATATTGTCCATTTTGAAAGGCTATAGAATTGAAGAAACACTGGCCAGAATTATTCTTCACCTTTCCAAATGTAAGGTCAAAATTGAGATAAATAAAGGAAGGCTTTGTAGTTTTCTTTTTCCTTCTTGCCATCCGGTCATCATTTAGAATTTATAAGGCAGAGGAACAGCATCTGTATGTGTATGCAATCCCTCGCAATGCAAAAAATAAACATCCTTTCTTATTCATGCCCAAATACAGACTAAAAATGTGGGTGGTATATTTAAATAATTCATTAATTTGCTGTCTCATTCACTTAACATTTTTAAGGTAAATATCACAACAGTTTAGTTTATTTTTAAGTTCTAGTCTCAGCAAAAACGGTTACATTTGAAAAGGTCAAGACTACTGACCTATAAGTATTAATAATCCTTTTGCAATTACCAAAGTAATTTGTTCCATAGGCCTATGAAATGTTTCTCGGAGTTACTGGATTATCACCTACTGAGAAGTTCAAAAATATCCGTTTGATATTTTTTTCTAACCGAGAAGCAATTCTACCTCAATCCTGAGCAGTGCTGAATTGGATATTGTAGTACGTGCTATCAAATATTACCATCTTCAGTAGCTGTGAAGTGTATCCTGTGATGATCTAACAAGATTATTAATGCATTCCTTCTATTCTTAACATACCAATGATGGGAAAGCAACCATTGTTTTTTGAATTGTCACTTTTGAGTATTTTGGAAAAATACATTAAGTGCCCAGTTTTCATTAACTTCTTTGGAGTACTTAGAAATTTCCATGATCTTAAGGCAAGAGAGAAAGGAAATGATGAGGATGAGAAAGAAAATCATGTCCAAGTCCTTTCTTTAATTCTTCATCTCGTTATCATGTCAACATTTTTGAATCCCGTTTTTATGTGAGGAGGAGACAAGGAAGAATTCCCATAAACAAGCCGATTTCTGAATGGTTGAAGCATTCAGGTCCTGTCATGGACTTGGGTCCCTGGTGAGTCACCAGAAGTGGGAAGATTCAGATCCAGTAAGGTCTGGGGCTGGGGCTCAACTTGAAAATGAAAAAAAAAGAACCTGAGAAAAACAACTTCCTTGGTAAGATCAGATGGCTCTTTCTCCCTAAGATTTATAATTCTATCCAACAGCATATAGAAAGAGAAAAGGAAAGGAGAAACTAATAATTAAAACCAAACTAAAATCAGAGACAGTGAATGCAGAGGAGAGAGACTGGGCCCTGAGCTTAGAGTTTCCCCCATTTTATCTCTGGAACTTTAATCTTTTCATCAAAGCTTTGCTCTGCTCCTAAGCATTCATCTGTTACTAACAAATTTCATGGAGCGTCTGCTTTGAAACCATGGTTGTTTGAGGCAAACAGTATCTTAAGTAAATTTACGTTTTAATTGCAAGA
>NW_011889010.1:1370947-1377710 GCF_000151845.1 Pteropus vampyrus
CTGGGTCGGCTAGGCTCTGATGATCAATACATTTTCTCTGATATTTCCTCATATTTAAATTCAGGTTTTGCATTTTCGGTAAAGATACCAGAAAGTGAGGTTATAATATTCTCAATACATCATATAAGTAGGCATTAGATGTCTATAGTGATTTTTTATTTTATTTTATTTTATTTTATTTTACTTTTTATTTTTTTTTACACCTATAGCACCTGGTCTTCCTAAGTGGTCTCCCATCCAAGTATTAACCAGGCCTGACTCTGCTTAGCTTCCGAGATCGCGTGTGTTCAGGGTAGCATGGCCGTAGACTCAAATGGTGATTTTTATTTCAATCTTTTGTTAATCTACAGATTCTGGTTAGAAATTTATAGTAAAGGAAAATTTATTTATTTATTCATCCATCCATTTGTTCATTCATTGTTTATATGCCTACGGACAGATCAATTCTTATTTAATTCCAAGGGTAATCATTTATCAGGATCATTATTTATTCTGTCGTTCAGTTTCCCCAGATTTGGCCTTTGGAACTCCCCTTCAGGTTGGCTTCTGTATCTTTTTGGAATGTTCAGTCCCCTTTTTAAGCACTTTCATATTTTCTGGAACCACAAGATGTTTCAGGCTCATCTTAAACTTTTTCTGCCCCAGTCCTGCAACCATCTGTTTCTCCAAGGATGCATAGTTTTCTCTCATTGGAGCCTGGTATTTAGAAACTAAGATGTGAGCACTTAGGTGGAGTCATGGGTCCTGGGATATCATAATACCTGACTCGAAAATTGTCAAGGCCGTGAAAACCAAAGAAGGACCGAAGACCTGCTCCACGTTAAAGGAAGCTCAGGAACCATGACGACTAAATGCAAAGTGTGATTTTGGACTGAATCCCGGACCAAAAAAAAAAAAAAAATAGTGAGATAATTGGAGAAATTTGAGCAAGTTCTATGGGTTAAGTAGTATTATATGTGGTATTCTAATTTTGTACATATTTATCTTCCTGTCATGGTCAAGTCAAAATAACATGACCACCCACATTATAAGTGATTTTGAAAAACATTTTCAGATCTCTGCAACCGAAGACACTGATCTGAGTTAGAGGTCAGAAAATTCAGAAAAGAAATAAACATGTACTTGGTGCTCTAACTTTACCATTTAGGAATTTTGAAATAAATTATTATGTATACCAAAAATTACCTAATTAATCTTCTTCAGATGATTGTTTACCTCGTTTCTATTTTTCCAGGATGATATATAAGGCTGTATTAAACATACTTGTACATACATTTTCAAACATTGGAAAATTTCTTTGAGATATGTTTCTTGAAGTGAGGTTGGTTAAATAATTTATGGCACAGCCATAAGTACTATGAAGTCATTAAAAAATGATGAAACATATCAGCATTTGGCAAACTACAGCCTAAGGGCCGGTTCATCTGTGCCCATTCAGTGACATACTGTCTAAGGCTGCTTGCATGCCACAGTGCTGACATAGAGCTGAGTAGCTGCAATGGGGACCATGTGGCTCACAAAGCCTAAAATATTTACTACCTGGCCATTTATAGAAAAAGTTTTTCAGCCCTGATATAGATTATTAACATGCAGGATGACAATATTACTGAGTGAGACATATTTTATTATACATACAATAATATACGTGGGTATATATAAAATTTAAATCAAAGATTCTATTTATTTAAAGTGATGTATGGACAGAGAGACTCTACAAAGTTGTGCACCAAAGTGCTTAAGTAGTCACATTTTTTTTTTAACATTCACATTTATAATTTTCTGCATACCTTACATTTTCATAAAAGGTCGTACGAATTAATTTTTCACATTTTTACCTCCAGGTTGCTACTCAAACCACTCTTTTCAGTCTTCTGCACCCAAAACTCTAGTGAAAACTGGCAATGGCTGCAGAAGACTTTGAGAGACACGTTTTAATTTTTAAATAGGGTGACTGTATATTGTGGTTTGCCTGGAACAGTGCTAGCTTATGGCTCCTGGGACGACAGCAACACTGTAGCTGTTTTTCTCTTAACTCTGTGGCAGTCTTAGCCTCCCGAGCTGCTGTTCATCTTTTAGATGTCTCTTAAGTGTTGCTGTAACTCTGGGTTTTGTCATCGCCTTGTCCCTTCTCACTCTATTCCCTCTCCCAGGAACTCTCCTCAACTCCCGTGGTTCAGTTCACACCAATATACTGATGACTCCTAAATCTGTACTTCTAACTTCCAAACCAGTGCATTCTGGACATTTTTAAGATATCCCAAATCTCATGTCACCTGGGTACCGCCCTCACTACTTCCCCTTCCCTCCCCTCCGACCCCCCAATCATCACAAACCCCTGGCAACTTAACTGCCCAATTATTTCATATGTTGGTTCCCATTCTTACTGCCACCATCCTAATTTAGTTTATCTTGTTCTTGCCTCTTTCACTGAGTGCCTTAAATTTACCTACCAGACCACAGCCAGGAAAATCAACCTTAAATGCCAACCCAAAAACAATACAGAGAATGCCCCAGTCACTCGCTTTTTAAAATCACTTCAGGAGACCTCACATTGCTTAGTGATGTTTTTCAAAGTGTGGTCCATGAACAATCTGCACCAGACCCTCCTGGATTGCATATTAAAAATGCAAAATTAGAAAAAAACAAAACAAAACGAAACACTTGAAGCCCAAAGTCTGGCCTCCATCACAGTTACTGCATCAGAATTTATGGCTAGAGCCCTAGAAATTTCTATTCTTCCCACCACCAGATTGTTTTTATGTGCCATAATGTTTCAGAACGATGGGCCTGGGTGTCTATCAGTGTGCGTACTTTGTTCCAAGGTATTTATGAGAGCCTTCCATGGTCTGGTTCTTACTAACTTCTCTCATCTCATTTCTTGCCATTTCTTAACGAAAACTTTACATTCTACTAATGTAAATTCTTGTACCTTCCTGCTTATACTTTGCTGTTTAACTTCTGTTTACCTTCACCATTTCCTGTGACTGAAATACCTCTGCCCCGCTTACTTAACCTGGCCCGCTCAGAAATATATTTCAAGTCCTCACTCAGGTATTCTCATCTGCAAGCTTTCCTGGCATCCCCAGGATGGGCCATGCCCCCGGGGGCTCTGTCTCCCCAAGGTACTATTACTGAGCTTCGTCAGCATGCCTGGCACATAGTAACCAGTCAATAAAGGTTTGACAAATTGAGTTAATAATAGACGTATGAAGCTTTTTAGAATATATAGGTTCTATTTATTATCTTCTGTTGTCTAACAAATCACCATAAAACTTTGTGGCTTAAAATAACAACTTCTTATTGAGCTCATAATTCTGTGAGTTGGCAGTTTGGTCTGGGATCAGCCAGCCACTTCTTCTGCTGATAAAACTGGGGCTGCTCATGGGTCTGTGGTCAGCTACTGATTGGCTGGGTGGCTGACTGATAGCTGGCTGGAGCAAGAGTGACAGCTATGCATTGCCTCTCTCTTTGTGTATAAGACTAGACCCACCGGGCTCGGGGCCTATTCAGGTGGAGGTGGGAGGTTCCGATAGAGAGAGAAAGAGAAAGAAGCGGGTGGGAGGAAAAACTGTAAGTTCTTTTGAGGCTTATTCTCAGAATTGGCACAATGTCATTTCTGCCACTTTCTATTAGCCAAAGCAAGTACAGCGTGCTAGCACCAATTTGAGGATGAGCAAACAGATGCCACTTTTGGTCGAAGGCACTAGGAAGTATTATGGCCATTTTTGCAATCTGTTCCATGGGTCTCATATATACGAATTCATAATTGTCATTTATAATGTAACCATAAATAGGATTCTAGTTTCGTATCACTATCACTGCGCTTGCCTTATGAATACCGTTATTTCAATTTATCTTCAAACCGTTCCTTACCGTAGGTGCTGCTTGTTTTGTTCCCAGCTCTGTCACCTAACTCTTCTTCAATTAGCCTGTTCTGGTTCACCCTTTGCATCTATTCATGAGCAGTATAAATAAGCGTGCACCATTTAGTTAATTACTTGGATTTGGTTAAGTCTTAAAATGAAGCCAGCGTTCCCAGGCACAGCAAACTACAGACTCTCAGCATGAGAATGGACGTGCTGCCAATGAGAAAGTGTGCCATTTTTGTATCTTTAAATTTTACCTTTCATTTTCTGCTTTACTGCCTTAAAAAAAATGGACAGTATCCAGCTTTCATTCTTTCATATCAGTTGACCTATTTTCCATTTTGAAAGCGATATTCATTTTTCTGCCTATTTGAGCAGCTCTTCACTGCCGAAAAAGAGCTCTCTTTAAAGGGCAAAGCTGTCAAAGGTCAAGTTCCTTGGCCTCCTTACTGGTGAGGTGAGTTACGCTTTGACTCGGGGCTCATGCTCTCAACCCTTGCATTCATTATTGGAGCTTGCACCTTCCTCTCCCGACTTCCATGGTTAGTCTGGGAATTTTAACCTCATTGGCATTTAATTTTATTTTCTCACCAAACCTTAGAAGGAAACCTAGCAATATCTAATGTTTGCAAATAACATGAGAAGAGAGAATGACAGGGAAAGTACTAAGTAAGCTTTTGAGTTTTCTACCCTAGGACTTTTGTTTTTGGGGGGGGCAGGGGTATTAATTGCCTCTCTGATTTTCTTCCTCATGGATTCTGAATGAAACTCTCAGCAATCCTCACTTCTTTTTTTTTAAATACGAAACTAGATTTTATACAAACACTTGGGAACTGGACACTTTGGTTTACAAACAGCAACAAAATTTCTTTCTTATTTTCGAGGGCATCTTGGTCACGAATGCGTCTTTGCTTCCTGTTCCCAATGACTTTTAGCATCCCAGCCTGTCATTCACTGACGGGGAAAAAAGTCTGAGGATTTGGTTTGTGACCTGGGATATATGGGATATAAGTGTGTGTTACAAAACTTAATGCATAAAACTGCTACTTTTGATACAGTGTGGCTCATAGAGATGAGATTTAGCTGCCTGTAATGAGAATTTGGTGTGACTGGAAATTGAACAGAAGCATCTTTTTATTGAAGGTGCTAAGCCTTACAACAGTCATTCAGTAGCAGAAGTGATTGTTTTTCACATTACTTTTCAACTATAAAGCCCTTCAGAGCCTCATAAGAAAATCCCTGTCCTTATTCAAGCAACAAAAAACTTGGTAACTTTTTCCTTACATCCATTTAAAGCAAAATAATGTAGTGACATCTCCTTACCCAACTCTTTAGATATGTTTCAATTTTTCTCTAAGTTAAAGATTTTTTCCTCTTTCAAGGTCGGAACTGTCCTCTGATAAAAATCTCATTTTCTTTTTTTGCTTCTGTGAGGATCACAAAGAAAAAAAAGAGGAAAAAAAATCTAGACATGATGCTGGAGACTTGAAATATACATAGAAACTTTTGGAAAAAAAGATGTTTTTAAACTTTAGTTAGTATCTTTCTTACAATATGTGCATAAATAAACGTTTTGATCTTCACAAATCCTTAGAAGAAATACCAAAAAAATCTCAAACCAGATATTTGAATTAAAATTAGGAGAAAAACATTCTATTTCTTGCTCCATTTGTAAAGCACCTTTAGAAATTTGAGCAAGTCATATAAATTTTCTTTTTCAGTTTTTCCATTTACAAAATGTGTGTCTATTCAACTGAAATAATTTTGTGGATTGATTTCTGTTTCGAAAGTATATTTTCATCTCAAGTCTCTTCTTTACGTGGTAGTACATTTTGTTCTTCCCTACCAGGAAATATATCTAAAATATTCGGTGAGTAGAAAATATTTTAATTAATTGTTTGTTTTTCCAGCAGATCTGATAGAAAAAATATTTTAATTGTCATCTCCTGCAAATTTGGGAGTTATGTCATTAGTGAGTTTAGCTCTAAAATATATATTCTGTTAAATCGAAGCACGATCTTATTAAATGTTTCTCTCAGGAATTTATAGTGCTGGTTTGGCAACTATTTCCTGCAGAAAAACAGGCAGTATTAAAAGGGTCACTTCAAATGATAGTGAAGGTTTTATCAACCTGTGTGAGATTGATTTTTTAAAAATTAATACTAGCACTTATGAGCTTTCAGGATTAAGAAGTATCTTAAATTCCATGGATGGAGCTGGTTGCTTTCTGCTCGTGCACCCTCATAGCTGTAGAGAGAGGGGACCAGGTCAAATTCGCCATTCTTCTAGGGGCCTAGGCGTGCTACGAAGATGCACTTGGCTGTGGTGGAGGAGGCTTCGGAAGATGTCTTACAAACTATCAGCCCCTGGTGTTAGGTGTTAGATCTTGCTAAAAGGCTTCAATTTCGTGGTGGTCTCAATAGAGGAAAGAGTGCTTGATAAACCCCATTTTGTGAAATGAGAGGAGCAATATTCGTTTATTTGTATTTCTTGCTGCTTATCTGACACGATATCCTGAGCTGTGATGAGGCTCCAGTGTCCAGTCCTCACCCACCACTCAGAGGGCTCCAGCACATCAGAGGGACAGAATTGCAGCCACCCTAATCCAATTGTAGGCTTTCAAAGTGTATAAAAGCCATGTCCATGAGTTACATACAATTAAATGACTCAAAACTTTTCAACATTTTAGGAAGAAGAGAAACAATAATAGAGGGTAATTCAACAGCTTTCTTTCCTCATTATTTTTAGCATACTCTTGGCAAAATGTTCAGTTTACGCACTAAGTATATAAAGTATTTTCATGGCTCCAGCACATCAGAGGGACAGAATTGCAGCCACCCTAATCCAATTGTAGGCTTTCAAAGTGTATAAAAGCCATGTCCATGAGTTACATACAA
>NW_011889010.1:1378855-1384999 GCF_000151845.1 Pteropus vampyrus
ATGTCCATGAGTTACATACAATTAAATGACTCAAAACTTTTCAACATTTTAGGAAGAAGAGAAACAATAATAGAGGGTAGTTCAACAGCTTTCTTTCCTCATTATTTTTAGCATACTCTTGGCAAAATGTTCAGTTTACGCACTAAGTATATAAAGTATTTTCATGGCAGGTCTAGGTAAACTATTGCCATAATTAATATACGTATTGAGCCATCATGGGTTTATCTGTAAAAGGCAGTGATTATAAATTGAAACATATGTAGAAGTGCAGGTGACACTCTAGGATTAAATCACAATATTGATAAATCTGATGCATGTGATTAGCAAGCCAGCTGTCGAACTGAAACACTAAAAATTGCTTTTAACAAGATATTCTTGCTATTTTATGCTTTTGACTATATATGTGATCACGCATAAAAATGAGAATTCAATGCTCCATTTTTAATCTTGGTTCATTAAATACAAGGTATACATTAAAAACTAACATTAAAAAAATTTCTCCTCACGCTACAAAAATAAAAAAAAGAAAAGCAGAACAGTAAAATAAAACCGTAGCAACACAATCACTCTGTTATCTTGGGTTTTCTCAGCTTTTAACACGTGCTCTATCATTTCCTTTTTATCAAACTTATCGCAAGCTACTTTGGTTATTGTCAACTAAAAATAAGGAACATTGTCACAACTGGCAGTGCATTCGCCCTTGAGCTAAGGCAACGATTGCAAGAATTTTAGAGCCAGTCGATGGGCAACACTGTGCAAGGATGTCGCTAGCACTCCCAGCCTCCCGTGCTCTCTTTTGAGCCACAGGGAGAAGTTGGGCTTTCCAGCCTCCTTGCGATGGGAGGCACCTTGCATCCACCTCTAGCTAATGGGCTGTGACAGGAAGTGATCTGTGTTAGTTCCAGGCTGAGGCTATAAAAAACCCCTTGTATCATCCCATCTCTCTTCACCTGCCAGGAAATCAAGAAAGAGTCTTGCTCCTGATGAAGAAGCTTCGAGAAGTTGAGACTCCTTTAGCCTAGTTCCTACACAGAGCAAATTCCCCTCCCACCTCCCAACACCCACTGAATATATGCCAAGATGGAGAAATAATCCTTTCTCGTTTTAATCCACTGAGATTTCCAAGTAAATTTGTTAACAGCAGCATAACCTAGCCGACTTTCAGACTTCATACTTATGTGTATTATTAATAACTTTTTCTAAAAGAAGCCCTATTTCCTCCTTAACTTTTAGCTTTCATCTTTCTTCTTTTCTTATTTTCTGCTGCCAGAATCAAGTTGCGGTCAGTGTTTTATCTGGGCCAGGACGATGACATTTGGAAGAGAGTAAGGGTGTAAAGGAGATGCAGAACAAATAAATGCTAAGAACCCAGAGGGCAGAGCAGAATCAATCTGGATATCAAGCCACAACAGACAAAACAGGCAACAAGCGACCTGAGTACACAGGCTGGGCTTGGAATTTGAGGTCAAGGTTGTGAAGAAGCCTCAGACAGAACAATGATGCCTTGATTAGAACCTTGGGCTCTTCCAGAGGTTTGAGATGACAGCTAGGGTAATAAATTTGGAATGAAAGACCAGGACTAGAGTTTTAGGCTTGAAAATGGCAAGTATGGTTGTCTCGGGTGGTACCAGGGATGTTAGGCAACAGCCTGCCTAGGGTGTAGAGCCTCGGTATAGAGAAAATGGATGGTGAGGTCAAATGTATCCCTGAGCCACCATGCTTCAAACACAGAGGTTAAAAGCAGGGTCAACTTCATTACTAAACTCTGGAGTTTCTTGTGGCTCCAGAGGCAGGACCAGAACCTAGAAGGAGAAGTAAAGGACTGAGCTCACAGATGCTACAGAAGCTCTGCAAGGTCGGACATTAGAGGTCATTGTCATGGGCACCCCGACCGTTTCTGATGGACCTCTGTTTGGGATCTCAATTCCATTTTATATTTTACAGGGAATATAAGTTATCTCAATTCCACCGTATATTTCATCTCAGATATTCCCCATTACTACCTCTATAATTTATTCTACTATTTATCAGAGACCTATAATGACTCCTCATGATTTGGGGGTTTATGTTTACCACGACCACACCTTCACAACAGGGTTTGTGATCCAGGGCGGGGGGAATGGCATGAAGGACACCTGGAGCATGTGTCTGCAATCCTGAGTCTATACCCAGGTTCTGCCACTGACAGCCGCCTGTGACTACCAGCAGGTCATGTGACCTCCCTGGCTCAGTTTCTTCCTGGGTGGAGGCCATGTCTCTGTGTGTTTGTGGGAGGCGGGGGGTGGTGGACTCGACGAACTTCAAGGCCTCTGTGTCTCTTCAGTTCTCTGAAGTAATTCTTTGTGGTAAATCTGACTTTCACAGAAGTTCCATTTCTGGGAACTAAAGGAGCTTTATACACACTCCTCTTCACCTCTTACCTTCACGTCTTAACGTCTGAACTTAACTTCAGCTCCGACTCGTATCCATTATTTTCTCCTCCCTACAACTCTCCCCCCAGTGCCTGCCCAGAAGCCTCTCCCTGGCCTATGGCCAGCCTTCCTCCAGCCCTGTCGGCCCCCATGAGTGTTCATGCAGATGCTCCTGCACCAGCAGGCCTCCCCACGCAGCCTTTTTGTTTCAAAGTGACTCTCAGGCTGAGCAGCTGTGTGAAAACCTCACTGGGGGTGTGATATTGCAGGCTGGCTGCTGGCCCCGGTGGTCACAGCAGGGCAGTTTTGAAGAACAGCTTCGTACTGGTTCAGTTTCGAGGCATCAGAAAAAGGGAAGCAGCAGTTCCTCACGGCCCTCCTTCGTCCCTGCCCCTTGTGAATACACGGGGCAACGGGGCAGTTTCCCAGGTGTCTGCTTAGATGATCGGAACTGCCGTTCTCTTTCCTGGGCAAGCTGGGCACCTCTTCGGGCCCTTATCCTTCTTGCTCTAACCGCTAAGTTCGTCTTTCTGACTCAAAGTGGAAAGAAAACTGTCTCAGGTGACAAGAAACATTTTTCCAAATTAAAACATATCCGCAGGAAATCTCCACGTGCAGATCCTGCCCCCTCGTCAAAGTTAACTTACCCCAGCTCGAGCTCTTGGTCTTTGTCCCTGTGGCCTGATCGAGTGACCCGTTTTGGGCAGTGGTGCCAGCTTTCTTCCCAGTCTCCAAGACGTAGCCTCTTCCTTAGTATTTCTTTCCTCCTTAACCCTTTCGCCTAGTCAGACATTGAGTTCCTTCGCCTTTTTCCCAAATCGTCTCTAATATTTGCCCTTTGATTCGATTTCAGTGACCATAGTCCTAATCCGCATCCTCATTTAGAAAGCAGTTGCTGTTTCTCCATTTACATACTGAACTCCTGCCTGGAGTCAGGGACCCCAGCAATGGCCTGCCTTTGTGACGCAAGCGTGGCGTACATGTCCCCAACTCAGTTGCTGGCAGGGAACCGGAATCTTCTAGGGTCAGAGAAGTTTCTCGCTTCTGCTGGTGTGAAACAAGGAGACTCGTGTGGGTCCTGTTCAGGAATTGCATGGGACCACGTGTGGTATCAAGGTCAAAGCCTTCCTGTTGCTGGCTGTGGTCCTGGGTTCTGATTGCAGCTGTGGCACTTAGCCTGGAAGACAGTGAAACTCTGAGCCTGTTTCTTTACTGACCAGTTCAGAGGCTTAAATTCATTCCATCACCACAGTCTTGTCTCTGTGTTCCCATGGGTCTCTCTTCTCTCAGTGAATAGGAGAAAAAAATAAATATATGCACTTCCTGCTAGTAGGCAGGAACACAGGAATGCTTTTTTTTAAAAATCTAATTAATTAATTAATTTATTTTATGGTGACTGGTTAACGAAATCCAATAAGTTTCATCTGTGCACTTTAACTTTTTTTTTTTTTTTTTTTAAACTGGCCTCAGGTCCTCACCCTATCAAAATTGGCTCTGGAGACTATATAAACCAACTGTAAAACGCTCATTTACAATTATTCAGTGTCCCATAACTACATGAAATAAACTGCATTGTAACCAAGCCACATAGGTTCTGTCTCCTCATTGTTCAGATTTGCTCTTCTTCTGCACCCCACCCGACAGCTGCTGTCTTTATGAATATGCTTACCGGCTCTCACCTGGGCTGCTGAGCTAGCTTTCTAAATATGGCATCTTGGCCATATTTCGTCAGCCTCCAATTCATCCTTCACAGTGTGCCAGAACATCCTGAAAAAGTGCCGGCGGCTACACTCTGAAGGCTTGAGAAAGCTCCGCTCCCCACCCTCTCTCCCAATAGGCATCGTTTGGCTTGCGATCGTTGGTAGCCGCCCTACAGACTAGTATTTGGATTCTTCATGGCTTTCAGTTTTAATCTTTTCCACTCAGGGGTGTGGAATTCTCCTCAGCTACATATGGTGCTGCCTGGGGGGACAGTCTTTCAGACCCCGACACCCCCACCGGGTCTGTGGGACCCCGGCATGGCTGTAGTTGATAGCAGGAGGGCGTGGGAGCTCCTGGGCAAGGTGGGCGGAACTTCCAGGCAGAGGGAATGGCAGCTGCTGAGGCTCAGCGACAGGAGAGAACACGGTGTGTTTAAGGCATCATTTTGCAAACTTTCCACTGCGAAATTTGGTTACAAATAGGTTTTCATTATGATGCACTACACATATAATTGAAAACAAAAAGTTTTGACAAGACTCTGATGTGTTTCTCTTCTCCCATTTCATTAAAATAAAATGCTGATCTCGACCAACGAAATTGTTTTCACACTTCGCTGAAATCCATTAGTGAGGTTGAAAGTACAAAAACGCTGGTCTAAGGTCCAGACTAGGTGGAACCCAGGGTGTGAGGGGTGATGCAAGACGAAGCTAAAAGAAAGAAAAGCAATAAAATCCCGCGGTGCTTTGTCTACTGGGTAAGCTTGGTTTTCTTTAGCCTAAAAGCCATAGGAAACCCCCAAATGGTTTAAACAGGGGACACTCGAGGGGTGTGACATGAACAGATTTACATAATGTTCTTGCTACAGACTGATTTGGGGGAGTCACGAGTGGGTGTGGGAGAGCAGTTAGAGGTAGTTTTGTTTGTTCGTTGGGTTGTTTTTACTATTTCAAGTGAGAAATGGTGTTGATGGACCAGAAGGTGGTAGAGGAAGTGGAGAGTGGACACTTCGAAGCTACTCAAGGGAGAGAATTCGCAGGACTTACTGATGGCGGAGCTGGGGCGTGAGGGAGCAGAAGCGGTCAAGGATGGCTCTGGGCGGCAACCGGTGGAATTAGGCCGATGGAATTAGGCTACTGAGAAGGGAAGACTCAAATAAAATGAGGTGGACGGTATATCGTAGCGTGACGTTCTCCAGAAGCAGACCCCAAGGCGGGTTGAAAGGCTGGTGGTTTATTTAGGAGTTGGAGCCAGCAAACACTGATGCAAGTGAGAAAGTGAGACAGAGAAGGGAAGGCAGGTCATAACAGATGGTTTTTGAGGGCTTGACGACTACGACGTGCACGAGCTTGTGCCTGTTGGGGAGGCCAGGATGGAATGTGAGCCTCAGCGGTATCCCACCTAAAGGTATTCATGTTCTCCTGTCAGTCATCAGTTGACTAGTGGGCATCAATTGCCAGCGCTTCTTACTTGCCGTGTGGGGTAGACAGAGTGGACGGACTGCAGTGGCCAGGGAAATATCTTCAGACAAGACAAGAAATGTAAGTGCTGGAAGCTGGAACTTGGGAGTGCGAATTGAAATAATAAAGCCAAGGGGTTCTGGGTGGGTCACGGACAACAGCCTCTGCTACAGGCGCTGTGTGGGGAGGGCGATGGAGGCAGCGCTCTTGAACATAGCTGTCGATCTATGGCATTTGACCTAACTACAAATAGGGACCTCAAGGTGGACATTCGAGCTCGGCCTTCAGAAGAGAGTAGAGACCTGGAGTCATCTGCGTAGGGGTGATACTCAAAGAAGTGGTTGATGATATTGTCCATTGGAGGAAACTACAAAGTGGGAAAACATTTGAGACTCGGTCTCTGCCCTGAGGAATCCCAGGGTTTAATGGCCAGATCAGGAAGAACAATATTGAAAAGAAAACAGAGGAATTCTAGAAAAATAGAACAGAAACCAGGAGAGGATATGTCCTGAAAACCAGGGGAAGACAATGCTCATCCTGCATCATGGTGGAGCAATGAGATAGAACATGGGAGA
>NW_011889010.1:1385049-1388851 GCF_000151845.1 Pteropus vampyrus
TTTACATAATGTTCTTGCTACAGACTGATTTGGGGGAGTCACGAGTGGGTGTGGGAGAGCAGTTAGAGGTAGTTTTGTTTGTTCGTTGGGTTGTTTTTACTATTTCAAGTGAGAAATGGTGTTGATGGACCAGAAGGTGGTAGAGGAAGTGGAGAGTGGACACTTCGAAGCTACTCAAGGGAGAGAATTCGCAGGACTTACTGATGGCGGAGCTGGGGCGTGAGGGAGCAGAAGCGGTCAAGGATGGCTCTGGGCGGCAACCGGTGGAATTAGGCCGATGGAATTAGGCTACTGAGAAGGGAAGACTCAAATAAAATGAGGTGGACGGTATATCGTAGCGTGACGTTCTCCAGAAGCAGACCCCAAGGCGGGTTGAAAGGCTGGTGGTTTATTTAGGAGTTGGAGCCAGCAAACACTGATGCAAGTGAGAAAGTGAGACAGAGAAGGGAAGGCAGGTCATAACAGATGGTTTTTGAGGGCTTGACGACTACGACGTGCACGAGCTTGTGCCTGTTGGGGAGGCCAGGATGGAATGTGAGCCTCAGCGGTATCCCACCTAAAGGTATTCATGTTCTCCTGTCAGTCATCAGTTGACTAGTGGGCATCAATTGCCAGCGCTTCTTACTTGCCGTGTGGGGTAGACAGAGTGGACGGACTGCAGTGGCCAGGGAAATATCTTCAGACAAGACAAGAAATGTAAGTGCTGGAAGCTGGAACTTGGGAGTGCGAATTGAAATAATAAAGCCAAGGGGTTCTGGGTGGGTCACGGACAACAGCCTCTGCTACAGGCGCTGTGTGGGGAGGGCGATGGAGGCAGCGCTCTTGAACATAGCTGTCGATCTATGGCATTTGACCTAACTACAAATAGGGACCTCAAGGTGGACATTCGAGCTCGGCCTTCAGAAGAGAGTAGAGACCTGGAGTCATCTGCGTAGGGGTGATACTCAAAGAAGTGGTTGATGATATTGTCCATTGGAGGAAACTACAAAGTGGGAAAACATTTGAGACTCGGTCTCTGCCCTGAGGAATCCCAGGGTTTAATGGCCAGATCAGGAAGAACAATATTGAAAAGAAAACAGAGGAATTCTAGAAAAATAGAACAGAAACCAGGAGAGGATATGTCCTGAAAACCAGGGGAAGACAATGCTCATCCTGCATCATGGTGGAGCAATGAGATAGAACATGGGAGATGCAGTGCCTGTGAGTGTGGATCATAGAGCAGGGCTGCCTGTGTTTAAACCCCTGTCCTGCTAATCAGCAGCTGTGTGATCTTGGACAAGTGACTTTCCCTCTCTGAGTCTTAGTTTCCTCATATCCAAAGTGGAGATAACAATTGTTCCTACCTCACAGAGGTACTGCGATGTTGAGAATTCAGTGATAAAATTCTGCTTAAAACAGTGCCTGACGGGTGGTGAACATTAAACAAACAGGAGCAATCATCAGTTCTATTCTTTCTACTTTGCTTCTTTCTCTGAGAGTCAATGTGGCTTCTAATCTAGGTCTTCTCCAGACCTTGATATTATACTTTGCAAGAAGATCTCTAGTTTTTGGGAACATGTGAGGCTACCAAAGTCTCAAATGCTGGTCTAACCAGCAGTCTACTTAGGAATCCCGTTTCTCTGACACTGTGTGTGGCATTGTGCTCTGACAGTTGGTGCCAGATTCTAGCAACTCCCTTCTTTTTTCTCCCCCAAAGACTCCGAGTATTAAGGCGTTCTATATACGACAAGGTTAACTTATTTGATAAATGCCAAGCTCCCTTATCGTTTATTTCACGAGGAAATTCAGTCTTACGGCTCCTAGTATGGACCCCAGACCAGCAGCCCCAGCATCATCTGGGAGCTGATTAGCAATGTGGGTTCTACCCCAGACCCTACTAATCAAAATCTGCATTTTAACAGAATTTCTGGATGATTCACTTGCACGTCAAAACTTAAGCAGCATGCTCTTGAGAGCACATTGCGTGTGCTTGGGTTTTTTTTTTTTTTTTTTTTTTGCCACAAACGTTCAGCCCCAAGTAGCTTCCTTACCCAAATTCTGTAAAGGTGATTTCAGAGTGCTTTCCACGACTTCCCTTTGACTTTGTCGTAGAAGTCCCATAACCTCATTGGTTAGTGCTGAGTCACTGGCAGCTCCCCTGAAATAGGTCATCATCTGCTCTTGGTTCAGAACCAGGGTAGGAGTTTGGATAAGGGACGCAATCTGTCTATTACACCAGAATTCAAGTGAACCTGGACAGGACTTACAGTAGATAAAATTGGCACTAATCACTATTCCCTACACTAGGAAAGTCCTGTGTTCTCTTGCCGTCGACTTTATTGAAGTTTGCTGCATGTAACTGACCTTCTCTTAGCCACATGCCCCTCTGAGCTTATGCTTCAACCGAGTTGGTTTAGTTTGAGGATCAGTGTGCCAATCCTTGCATGTTACATTTCCACTCTGTGTCAACACAGATGCAGAGCTCAACACTTTACAGAAAAACAAACAGAAACTCTCACACCAGACCTTTGTGTGTAGGGCAAATTATAACACGTTTGAGAAGATGTTGAGGACTTACATCACTTAAATGCAAACAATCTAATGGTAGATTGTTGGCCAATCTCTGCTATAAAATGCCCCTTGGACATTTTTACAGCCCGGGATCCAGCTTCCTGCTTTGTCTTTTCATCCTCTCAGGTTTCTTCTCTCTCATTTCTGTGCAAGCCCAGTAAGGAAAACACAACAGGAAAAAGCCCCACTAATTCTTTCCGTTTTGTCAGGCACTATAACTTAGTATTTAGGCTTCCTTTGTAGCTCAGCCTCTACTGAAGCTTTAAAAAGGCTACTTGCCCAGCCACACAACCAAAAATGGAGTAAACATACTTGGAAACACACAGCTGAGCGTGGAGATGAGGATTTATCTGAGGAAATTGGCTGCACAGCCATAAAGCAACAAATGTCCACTTGTGGGAAGAGTAGCCTCCTCTTCCCTTCGTGCTTCCTACTCTTTATCATTCCTTGGTTCAAACACTTCCTAGTGTCTGGTGTCACTTACTAATTCGTACGAAGTGCTGAATATGTGCCAAGCGCACTACTCAGTGATTTCTACATGTTGATAACTTTCATGCTCAACACCATGGACAAGGTAAGTATTATTATCGCTTTACACTTGAAGAGACCGGGATTATGGAATTTAAGTGTTTTTGCCTTAGTGACAGAGCCAGATAAGTAACTGTGTAATTTATTGACATCTCCGTCTCTCCAACTAGATTGTAGCTTTTTTGAAAGCAAGAGCTGCATCGTCTTGATGCGTGGCTTTGCTGCTGGGTTCTCTGCTGTGTCGTGGGGCCCTGATAACTGTTTGCATCGAATGCATACTTCAAAGCACAAGGGATGAGAGGAAAAGCTAGCTTCTTGGCAATGAAGTAAAAGATTCGTATATATGTATATGTGTATGTTTTTTTCATGATAGCAGTGAGAGATCACGAGGTAGGAGAGAAAAAACTTGAAAAGAACTTCTGTTCGGGTAAGTTCTCTCAGAGAATTTTAACTCTCCTACCTCAAAGGCATTAAAATAAAGAATGAGGGATGGCTGCCCTCTTGAGCCACACCTCTACCAAGATTACTAACTTCCTGGTTTGCTCATTTTGAGTTCACAGACCTTAATTATGTACCACACAGCATGAATCATTCTGTCTGCTCTTGCAGAGAATACCAATTTGTCTTCCAGACTATGCAGCAAAGCAAACCTTTCTTCCGCCACTGCAGATAGGAGTGAGGAAGAAAGCACCGCAGATTCTCCTCCACCCACCTTGGTGAGGGG
>NW_011889010.1:1388901-1391050 GCF_000151845.1 Pteropus vampyrus
GTCTTGATGCGTGGCTTTGCTGCTGGGTTCTCTGCTGTGTCGTGGGGCCCTGATAACTGTTTGCATCGAATGCATACTTCAAAGCACAAGGGATGAGAGGAAAAGCTAGCTTCTTGGCAATGAAGTAAAAGATTCGTATATATGTATATGTGTATGTTTTTTTCATGATAGCAGTGAGAGATCACGAGGTAGGAGAGAAAAAACTTGAAAAGAACTTCTGTTCGGGTAAGTTCTCTCAGAGAATTTTAACTCTCCTACCTCAAAGGCATTAAAATAAAGAATGAGGGATGGCTGCCCTCTTGAGCCACACCTCTACCAAGATTACTAACTTCCTGGTTTGCTCATTTTGAGTTCACAGACCTTAATTATGTACCACACAGCATGAATCATTCTGTCTGCTCTTGCAGAGAATACCAATTTGTCTTCCAGACTATGCAGCAAAGCAAACCTTTCTTCCGCCACTGCAGATAGGAGTGAGGAAGAAAGCACCGCAGATTCTCCTCCACCCACCTTGGTGAGGGGAAGCAGTTTCCTCTCTGAGGTGATGAGAGCCTGACCTATGACCAGCACTTGGAATGCAGGCGCTGTTACGGGATCCTTTTAATCAGAGGCAATGGCCTTGCTGTTGTATCACCCTGGACAAGTCGATTACCCCTTGGGAGCCTCCACTATCTTATTTTAGACAAAAGGGAGAATTCACCATCCTCCTAGGGCAGGCGCAGATGCAGCTTTTCCCCCTCCTTCTGCTGCACTGGGCTGTTGCCTTATCTGTCTATCGATGTGGAAACCAATGGTAACACCTCATCTACCTGGAATTTAATTGTTCTGAAACCTCAGAGGCTCTGGGACAAAGCCAGGAAAAGCTGTTACCAGAAAGTAAACAGATAGGATTTCTGAACCAGCCCAGGCTCCAGGCCTTAGAACCAGGTCACCCACACACATCTGTAAAACACCCATGTCTAACCATGCAGGGGAGGAGCTCTTTTCTAAGCCATGTTCAAATTAGGATTGGTTGCAGGGCTATAAAAGGAAGCAGGCACCCTCTCTTCTTCCCTCCCATTGTATGTATTTTCAAAATATAATCTCCCTGGAATGGGGATACAAGAAGCTGTCTTTACCATTGGACTTCATGAGGACTGCCTCCATGGCTTGCTCCTCCCTGGGCCCCCACTTGGCTTTTTGCTTCCAGCACGCCTTCCCCACTTGGCTCTGCATCTTCGACTCCAGCATTTAGTTAGACCTGTTGACTGAGGTCCAAGTTAGTTTATTCTTTAAATCTTAGATCACTCCCCTACATTTTACCTGACACTCCCCAGGACCTGACTTCCACCCTCTGGTGAGTTGAGGCTCCCGTGCCCTCCCATCATGCCAGAGCTGCTTCCTCTCAAACAAACAAACAAAACAGGGAAAAGCATTGATTGTGATGTGCAATGTGAGGTAATTGAAAGGACTCTGAATAAGAAGATGGGAGACCTGGGGTAGATCATTGTTTATGTCCCCTTAATTAAATCGAGTCACTCTTCTCTTGACATTAGTGTCCTCGTCTGTAATGAGAAAGCTGGATGAGCTCTTACATCCTGTTTAATTCTGACGTTCTGTAGTTCTAAGGGCAACAGAGAGTATACGTTTTTGAGGGCTTTTATTATAACACAATATAATAATTAATATTTATAATGATGGGTCACTGCGGAAAATTACATTATGCCCAATGTACTTTTAAGGGAGGCCTCATGAAGTTTAATACATTTTGGAATGATTTTCTGTCACAATGTTAAATGAAAGAAGTATATACTTAGAAAGGTAACCCCTCTGTTATGCCGAGTATATGCAATGTTAGAATGACTGAACTTCAGGGGTTCTATAGAGTGACTGACGCTTTAGTATATCTATAAAGCATTTGATCAAAATAAGTGTCTCATTTAAAAACATATGCCAATACCAGAAAAATTTTCCAAATCGAACAATTTAGATGGATTGTTCTAGAGGCAATTAAGTTTGTTTCTCCATTAATATGCATTTTAAATTTTAGCATGTTTGCCTCGTGTCATATTTCCCCTCTGTAAGACAGGACCCTCTGAGTTAGCCTCTTTTACTAATTTATATATTGATCTTATCAGTCACATTCCGAGAAGTAGATTATTTCTTTGAG
>NW_011889010.1:1391100-1404410 GCF_000151845.1 Pteropus vampyrus
GTCTGTAATGAGAAAGCTGGATGAGCTCTTACATCCTGTTTAATTCTGACGTTCTGTAGTTCTAAGGGCAACAGAGAGTATACGTTTTTGAGGGCTTTTATTATAACACAATATAATAATTAATATTTATAATGATGGGTCACTGCGGAAAATTACATTATGCCCAATGTACTTTTAAGGGAGGCCTCATGAAGTTTAATACATTTTGGAATGATTTTCTGTCACAATGTTAAATGAAAGAAGTATATACTTAGAAAGGTAACCCCTCTGTTATGCCGAGTATATGCAATGTTAGAATGACTGAACTTCAGGGGTTCTATAGAGTGACTGACGCTTTAGTATATCTATAAAGCATTTGATCAAAATAAGTGTCTCATTTAAAAACATATGCCAATACCAGAAAAATTTTCCAAATCGAACAATTTAGATGGATTGTTCTAGAGGCAATTAAGTTTGTTTCTCCATTAATATGCATTTTAAATTTTAGCATGTTTGCCTCGTGTCATATTTCCCCTCTGTAAGACAGGACCCTCTGAGTTAGCCTCTTTTACTAATTTATATATTGATCTTATCAGTCACATTCCGAGAAGTAGATTATTTCTTTGAGAACTTCTTTCGGTTCTCTTTGGATGTTTATATTCTCTGAAATATTTTGGCTATCGTTCCATTCCTGAGAGAAAAGCTTAAAATGCTCAGATCACTGCTTACAGTTTCCACTCATTTGCCATCAAGATTTTCTCAGTGTTCATCCGTGCTGGAAACGTCACTCTGTGGTGGCAGGTACTTGGCGACGGGGCTCTCCTGCTATTTCAACATTGCAAGGAGACATCATCACAGCCACTAGAGAGGCGTTTGAGAGAGAACGTTTCTTTCCAAAGCTGTTCCTTTGGAAGTCTCTCCAAGTTTACCGGTAACCAGAGTCAGAGCCTATTTCCCCCCTCAAAAGTGACCTGTGTTAATAACAGACCTTAACTTATATCTCTCCAAGAATATTGGAGGATTTTAGTTTTCTTTTCCATCTTGAAACATTCAGGCTCTCAAATAAACGTAGTGATAATAAACGCATGATGTCGGGCTGTTATCTGAATATCGCAGAACCGATGATTTCTTGTGGTTTCCCATAATATTTTAGTCTCAAGAAAAGACCAAAGATGATACATCACATTCTAAATTGGTCCTTATATTTGTTCTCCACAAATATGGAAATATGATACAATAGAAAGTGAGGAAGAGTCATTATTTCTATGTAAATAATTAGAGATGGTATTTTCCTTTCAGAAAACGCAAAAGCAGCCTTTTTCTGCCAGTCAGGGTTTGAACCTCCCTCACCACACTATGTCACTTCAGCCAAGTTACCTAACCTTCATGGTCTTTAGTTTTCCTGATTTGCTAGTGATCCACAAAATGAAGGGCACTTTTCTTTTGCCAAATGTTGCTAATTGGGTTGCAGAAATTTAATGCAGAGTGTTGGAGCTGCTTGTAAGTAGTTAATGTATAACTATTGCCCCAGCAATCCTGAAAGGATGTGGGGGCTCAGAAACAGAAGGGTCCTTCATACATCTGAGAGATCCCCAGAGCTTGCAAGGAGGGTTTGAGCATACTCACTGTTTAGTCAGATGGTTTTTTATTAAAGAGGGTCTAGCTATCCTTCTCAGACTTCTGAGACACCAGAAATCCTATTTGCACAATATTGATTTGGTGGTCAGCTCTTGAATTTGTAGGAAGTAACTGCTCATCTTTTTGAGCTTATTCACTGTCCTGGTTGCCTTGCTAAAAAAAAAAAAAAAAAAAAAAAAAAAAAAAAGAGGGGAATAAAGAACATGTATATTGCTAGATAATTGGAAATATAGTGAGACTCTAAATTATGATTGTGAAGAATCTTGAATGAAACAAACAAATGCTCAAAACATTAAGTTAACCAAAATCATCTAGACAGTTGGTAATACGATCTTAATTTTCAAAAAGAACATACAATATTAACAGTGTTTGCATTCAGATAGTAAAATTATAGGTGATTCTTATATTCTTTATTATTATATGTTCTATCGTGATATTCACAAAGTCTGTATATCCCGTATAAATTGGAAAATTAAATGTATTGGGAATTCAGCATCCTCTTGGATGGCTTCTTTCGTGATCTCAAAAGCGTGTTTTATTATTTAATGGCGTGGCTTTTTTTTTTTTTTAATTTAGAAAGGATACAAAAACTTTAAATCATTGTTTTAGAATTCCCATATTTTTAGTTAATAATAGTATCTTGCAAATATATTACTGATCAGATTTTAAGCACTTCCATTTTCACTATTCAGTTTGATTCTTTGAACATCTCTGTGGCAACACATTACAATCCCTCTAACTCACAAGTGGCATATTATCAGATATCTATTACTGTGTCACCTCAGACACCTAGGTTTCTCAGTTTGGAACATATGCTCAGATTTAAAAGACTCCATTGGTGATATTTTACTTTATCAAATAAATATTAGATATAATGAAGAAAACTGATTCTGAAAGATGAATATCTCAGTCTTTTTTTCTGAAATTTACATCTCAAATTATTTGAATTACAGATCATTTTGTGTAATCTGTATTAAATCTAACATCTCTCGTTCTTTGCCCAGGCAAGATAAAATAATATGTAAAAATGAATGCATTGGAGGGTAAAGGAGGCTTCCTGACACTTAAAGGATGGATAAATAGTTGTCGGCGTATGAGCTCGCCTTTCTGTCGGAGCAAGGGTTCTATAGTGAGCTTACAGTGTCTCCTCTGCCTCTGTTTCTCTTTGGTTATCACAGAGATTGGTTAAGAGTTTCATCTCCGGATCCTTCTCTACCCCTTAGTATTTACTCAGTGACGTCCAGTGAGTTACTCAGTTACTTTCTTTATGCCCTAGTTTCCTTTTCTTTACAGTGGGGATAATAGAATTACCTACCTCCTAGGATTGATGAGAGCATTATGCAAATTCCCACGATTAAGCGCTGAGGGTCGTGTTTAGCACAAAGTAAGTGCTTAGCACATATTAGCTATTATCATTATTATTGTTTTCATTAAGTATAAAACTACTACACTACAACTATAGTGAATAGAATACCTCACTGTATCTTGGGTGCTGTTTCTTTGATATACCGGCTTCTAAGATAGCCTACCCATAATGCTTTGGGTGTTAATACAGATACATTTATGTAAACCAATAATTTCTGGGTTGTTTTGTTTTTTTTTTTTAACTACACATCTATAATCTGGGTCCCTGAGATTCAAAATATAGATTTGTATAAATAATATATGTAACTGAAAAGTACAAATCCTGGAATGTAACCATAAAATCCATTTGATTTTGTTTTTTGATGTCCATGTAAAATCTATGTAGTAGGAGAAGTTTTTCCTCCGTTACTGAATGAAAACTTCAACAAGTTCATTACTCTCTGGTAATAGAAAGTCCTAAGGTCACTTTATACACAAAATACAGTCTCGATTCAGAAAATAGGCTGTCTAGTTCAATATATTAGTCAACACTCCATCTTCATTTAGAGCCCTCCACCAGCCGAGGCACAGTTTCAGTGGACCGCTTACCTGCAGGAATCACATCTGATCCACCCTGTCTTCACACTGGCCTCTCCTTCCCACCTCTCCTCCCTGGGGCTGTCGCTTCCAACCAAACCAGAGTCAAAGTAGGGTGGGAGGAAGGAATCTACTGCCCAAAGATCAGATCGTTCTTTCTTTTGCTCTTCTCGGCCCAGCAGGTGTGTTTAAAAGGTTTTCTGTCCCATGGATGCTTCCGTAGCTTCTTTGGAAGGTCCCCTCTGATGGCAGTTTCTGTGAGTTGAGAAAATTCTTCCAAGCTGTTTTGCCGAGCTGTGGCAACCCACCCTGCCTGTGGTTTTGTGGCAGGCCCCTCCACATGGCCTCATCCCATTCTCTTTCCCCCGTCTTTTTCCCCTCGAGAAGAAGTCAAAGCACCTCTTGGCCCGCCTGCTCTCCCACATGTGACCCGCAGAAAACACAAATTTGTTCTGACGGACTTTGAGGGCTAGGCTGATTGCAGTACGTTAGTAACGCTCTGGTTAGGCCACCAAAGCAGTTAGTCAACCCTTCTCTTGCTCTGTAGGCTTTACAGGAAGAAGTCAGCCCTCAGTCCATAATGCGCTCGCTCTCTCTCTCTCTCTCTCTCTTTCTCTCTCTTTCTCTCTCTCTCTCTCTCTTTCTCTCTCTCTCTCTCTCTCTTTCTCTCTCTTTCTCTCTCTCTCTCTCTCTTACAAACACACACACACACATGCACTGCAGTAGTCACACACACACTTTCTGAGTAGGCCCCTCGACGAGCCCTTCAGATGAATCAGTTGTGGGTTACAACTTTCTCAAGGAAAACTTCCGTGCAGACTTTTCGTCACAACATTCCACTTCTTCATTTCAGATCTTCACGTGGAGGAGGGGCCACAGTTGTCGTGCTGCGGGCTCTTGGAGTCTCCTCCGAGGTTCTTCCTGGTGGGCACTCCTGCACTTTACTTCATGCCTATTATCTTTAGCATCTTGGCATCTCATTTGCAACATCAGATTTAAAGTCCATTTTTATGGAACACATAGGACTTTTTCATATAGTTTCAAGATAGTTCAGAAATGGTTTGATAATTTTATACAACATATGCCAAGATTCCAAGTTAAAAATAATTAGGGCCACCTAAATGCTCATGCAATTTAGACTTTATGGAATAGTTGAAGATTTAGAGAGGAAAACATGCTATGCAATGAAGAATAGCGAACGGCACTATTTTTTTTTTTTTTTTGAATGCTGACTCTACAATT
Organism: Pteropus vampyrus; assembly: GCF_000151845.1. Lineage (NCBI taxonomy): Eukaryota > Metazoa > Chordata > Mammalia > Chiroptera > Pteropodidae > Pteropus > Pteropus vampyrus. The sequence continues at coordinate 1,395,901 of NW_011889010.1, forward strand.
GAATTCTAATTAAGAACAAAAAGAACACTTACATTCCAATGAAGTAAAATGACCTTTTAGCTATCTTGTTTGAAGTTTCACTAATGGATTTAGCTCCATCAGAAAGAAAAGTTCCATTTCATTTTCTGCCTATCATCCACAAATATAACAGATTATAATGCTGAAGGAGAATTAATTGTGTGACAGTGGAAATGAGTTTGCATGAAATTCATTTACTTGAAAATAGAATCACTCGTATGTACAAATTTACAGTTAGCTAGGAACTGGTATGGGAACAGTGGAGTTAAACCGTAGAACAAAGTGCCACTAAACTTAATTGAAAACAGCATTTATATAATATATGACTGAAATAGAAAGGCTGAAAATGTGAACAACAGAAACGTAAGGTTTTTCTGTTGGAATTAATACATTTAAATGTAAGAATATTGTACTTTAATTTGTAAGTGTAAACAAGATGCACTTTGAATTCTGCCTGTGCATCAATACTTTGAGAAATGGGCTTCCGGTTTCTATTAGTGTGATTTTTAGACTCAAGAAGTATGGTATTTCCAGAGGGTGTTTTTCATCCATGATAATGAGAAAGATACTGTTTTGAGCATGTAAATATGCATTTTTTCTTTTCTCTGAACATCTGCTACCTTTTTTTTTTTTTTATTACACAATCAAACCAATTGATGCTTATTTCGAATGAGGAAGATTTACAGTGCTTACACTGGGTAAAAGATGAATTCATTCAGCCAGTTTTCATTCGTATACATAGCATCTTATTTCATCAGAATCATGTGTATTAGAAGAAAACAATCTAGTTATTATCGATCTGGGAAAATGACTTTATTGCTTTGCAGTATTCCTAATTTGAGAAGGAAATGAGTTTCATATGAAATTGGTGATTTAAAAAACAAGTATCAAAGAGCTGCGGCCCTGGAAGCCAGGATTAATTTGGAACTCAAAAAGGGAAAAGCATTTTACAAAATTTAATCATTTAATATTTGACTCCATAGTCCTAAATTGCGTTTCAGATACCATTCGAAGCAATTGCTTTGTGTGTGTTAAGTAAAGGCAAGAAAGATTGTTTAAAGAGCAGCAGAAATTTAAATATTGTGTCAGAGATGAGATTCAAAGCATCTGCTAGTTCTTCTTGTTAGACAGTTTTCATACACTGAAAAATGAGATGATTTATTCACTTTATGGTAAAGAATACTGTCTTTTCCTATAATAGGGAAGAAAGATTTTGATTATTCTTTTAGTCAAGGTCCAATCAGGAGATGGAAACCACACTTTAATTTGGACAGAGAAAGTTTAACATAAAGAAGTATCAACTATAACAGAGGGTTGGAGTAACTAATATAAAAATAGTAGCTATAAGGAGCCATTACTTCTTCTAGGGCTGAGATACAACATTCAAAGAGGGTGTCTTCTCTCCTGTCTCCAAGCCTGAAATCCAGATCTTGTTGGAACAGGCAAAGCCATGGTCACAGGGTGGCAGAGAAGTTGCTGTGGTGCCACAATGGCAGAACTCTCTGGAAATGGGCCCTCGGGAGCTTGTGGGAAATTCGCCTTCTGTTTACAGGGCGGTTATCCTCAGAAGTGCTCTGTCTCCAAACCACCTGAGAGGAGAAGCTACTAGGTGGTGAGTGGCGGTGGCCATTGTGACCTTCAGGCACTGGATACCATAAAAGCAGCCACTTATGCTATTCCTGGTCACTGAAGAAGCCACCTGTCCTGCAGGAACTGTATACTGGGAAGGCCACATAGATCACAGATGCTGGAGGCTGGGGACACAGCTATTGACTGACACGCCGTTCATGCTTCAGGAGCCAGCTGAGCAAGCACACAGGAACCAGGAGGAAACCCTTTACTCCTGCAGCGTCTGGGCAGTGCCCTCTATTCACAAAGCTCAGCTTCTTCCCCTGTGGCGAAGGAAAAAACATTTTAAAGAGCTCACCTCCATTTTCCTAGAGCAGGCACTGAAGGGTGGATTTGGAACTCTGAGGCAGTACACTGGTAGCTGGCACAAATAAAATGAGAAGAAAAAGTGCCTGTGATCCTATGGCTCTGAATTAGACTGGCTCTGCTGGCCTCTGGTTGTGTGTGCCTTGGGGCAGACTCGTTGCCCTGGTCCCTCTCTGTCTTATCTGAGTTTCTGCCATAAAACTCGTATTTGATTTAAAGTAAGTTTGGGGGCTCACCAGGAATGTTAGCCAGCCAGAAACCCTGCAGACATTCGGGACTCTTAACACCCACTTTCAGGGAGGTGATTTTTTCCTCTTTCTTATTAACTTCCTGGACTTAAATCTGACTTACACAGTAATGTGATGATTCCTCTGTGCCTCAGTTTCCTTATTTATAAATAGCAGTAACATTGGCACCCATCTCATTGTTTTTGCTGTTCTGAGGATTGCATGAGCTAATTAATTCAAGCTAAGTATTTATCACCATGGCATTTACCACATGCTCTGTAAATATTAGCCATTATATTAATATAAATATTAGTTATTAATATTAGTTACTGTTGTTGTTGCTCTCAGCCTGAACAGATGCTGGCTTTAGGAAGTCTCTCCCAAGAGTCCCGTAGGATGTGGATGGTTAGCATCACAAAGCTATGACTATCATGTCTTATCATCCAGTCTACTGGGAAATTATCCTTCTTACTTAAATGAAGTATTAGAGAAGTGGAAAAATGTAATGGAAAATTATTGCTTTGTGGCCAGAACACATCTTCCACATTGGGCTTCTTCAATTACTAGCTATGTAAATGAGCTTTGTCCAATTACTTAAGCTCAATTTTCTCCTCCACAAAGTGAATTTACATATATATGGATATATATGTACAGATATAGATATATAGATAACATATAATGTATAAATAAATTATACATTTTATATATATAAAGGAAGAACATGGACTTTGTGTGTGTGTATATACACACACATAAACCTTATAGTGCATTAAATAAGATGATATATATAAAGCACTAAACATTATTCATAACCAAACAAAGATATTCGACATATTTTAGTTACATTTATTATAAAGTTAACGCTTCCCGCAGCCAGGCCAGCTGCTGAGGCACTCACCTGGGTGGCGGAGGGTTTTTCTATGTCCCGGTTGTTGTTGAACTCTAGGGCCATTGGGAAAGGCAGACAGAGGGGCAGGGACTCTACTTTGAAGAATAGAAAGTCTAGAAGCAGGATTTCTGGGTTTTCAACCTAAGTTCAGTATCTTCCCGCTTGAGATGCTGTAGCCACTGAGAGGCATTATTCATCTCCACGTCTCCACATGGGAACTTCACTGAGTCTGGGCAACAAAACATGTTATTACTTTTCCCACAAATTTGACCCCACTCTTTGGAAATTAAAGAGGCCGGGCTTGGTAAAAGAAAGGGAAAGCTCTTTTTTTGGTCTGCTTTTCATTTCAGAGTCTCCACTCTGATCTCTGCCTGAAACAAGAGATAAAATGGTCACGGAGTTCTTTTCATTTCATCCCACTTATATTAAAATAATAACTGAAGCTTTTCTGATAATACTAATAGGCAGGGGAACTCTGTGAAACAGTATTTCTTTCTAAAAAAGTGATTTGGAATTAAGATAGACAGAGAACGGGGAACCCGAAGTTGAAATATTGAAAGGAAAATGTGATTAAAATGTTAACAATTATATTAATAATTGCTATATTATACTACATGTGCCAGGTTATAAGCTACTTTAGTATTAAAGAAAATACCTAGGTATATTCTGGAAAAGATTGAAACCCAACTATATGTGCTTTGATCCCAGGCTTATCCAGAATTCTGTTCTCAGCTAGTAAATGGATCTAAGAGCGAGGGACCAATTGAAAGTAAAGGGCAGAGCTTTCCTTGCTTTAAAGTGGAAGGTCTAACTTTTACAGGTCACAGAATTTAGGGGTGAAGAAATGTGACGTTATCTTTCTATGCTAATCTATTTCAAGCCCCTGTTCTGCCTTATGGAAGTAAACATTATCACGGTCAGTTCCGCATAAACTCTGCTTTAGTTTGAACTCGATCAGTTCAGTCATCCTCTTCTTTGCCACCCTCGGCGACACTTAAGTCTCGGAGGGCTTATATCATCTTCTGAATTGAATAAGTGGGGGACATGGGGACTCCTTCCTCCTTTAGCCTTTGATCTGACCATGTCTCTGGCTCTAGTTCCTAAGCTTTTTTATGTCATCTCCTGGTTATTTTTCCTCCAGATGAGGACTACGTGGCCAATGTCACTTTCTGCTGCAGCATTAGTCGTCATGGTCCAGAGCCTTCTTTTAGGTTTATTACTGTGTTCTCTTTCTCTCTCTCACCTCTTCTCTCCCTCATTTTCTCCTTACTACTCTCTCTCCCTCACTTCTCCCTAAGATACACATAATTCGTGGTGCACAGAAATACGTGGCTGTTCTCCCACACCCTTGTCTGCTGCAGGAAGCTTTCGGGTTGAGGCAACCTATTTCTCAGAATCTCCTCCACCCTACGATGCCCTTGCCAGTGTAATGTGCGTGTCTCCATGCACCTGTTACCCCCAAGGAGTCTAGATAAGATGCTGGGCACAGATCTCCTCTATTTTCAGTTTCCCCAAGCACATCTGGAGTGAAAGATTGAACAGGGTCCAAGGCTTTTTTTAAAACAAAAACAAAAACAAAAACATTCTCTTACTTATTTTCCCAATTCTTTGTGTTTTAATCCTTGGGTCAGTGATTTTTTTAAAATATAAATCTGAGCATTTTATGGCTTTTGCTTTGGTTTTGTCGTGCAGTTCCTCCCTGACACAAGATAAGTCTCTAAACCAACCTATTAAATATATTATAGTTTCTGTATCTCTGTCACTCTTAATCATTCTCTTTGATTACAAATTCTAATTTTTCAACATTTCTCTAAAATCTGCTTCACTGAAGCAGACCAAAAACTTCAGATATAGTTGGGGAGAATCAAATGAAACTAACAGCTATGATTTGAAGAGTACATGTTCATTACGCTAGCCTAATACTCATTAATGTCAGCAGCAGCCTCAAATGTTGGCTCATTAAAATTTTGGAGAACTCACACCTGAACATTTTTCCTCATAAATTGCTTCTCCACTTATACATATGCTACTGAATATTAGAACCAAAGCATGGATCAGAATATTAATTGTTTAGTTGCCCACCATAATATCTTTTAAAATCTTTGGAAAATGTGACTCAGTCATTTAATACATTTTCCGTTTCATATAACTTGGTATTTTCTGTAAATATAAGAAACTTATTATCTATGTTTGTATTAAGATCATTGATTAACAAGCTAAACAAGGCCAGGCCAGATATTGTATAACTCAGGTTATAAACAGAATCCAGTATGGTTGACTGAGACACTTTAATTCCATCTAACTATTTAAAATAAGCTGTGTTATCAAGAACTATTATCAAGAGAGACAGTAAAGTGAGAAGAATGATAACTTTTTGTTGTTTGTTTTAAAGTAATGCCAATCTTCTGTAACAGTGGTTCACAACTGTAGTCGATTCTGCACAATCCTCCCCGCTCTGTCCCTGCTCAGGGGACATTTAGCAAAGTCCGAAGATGTTTTGGATTGTCACCATTCGAGGCAGGTGTCATTGGCATCTAGTGGGTAGAAGACAGTTACGCTGCTAGTATACAACTACCTTAGCTCACAGATCACTACATCTTACATCCCAATGGCCAAAACTTGTTATAAGGCTGACCTAAATAAAAGAGAACCAGGAACTGTGAGCTCTGTCTGGGCACTATTTCCCATCAAGGACTCTATGCTATGAAGGGGAAGAACAAATCTTAGTCAGTTAGTCATTCCTATTACAATGAAGAAGAGTTTTTGTATTTGTTTTTTTTTGTTTGGTTGTTTTTTTTTGTTTTATTTGTTTTTTGTTTTTTGTTTTTTGTTTTTTTATTTTTGTAGCAGAACAATGGCTAGAAAGAGAATTACACTTACTTAAAAGAAAAATGTAGAAAAGCTATTTGATACAAAGAATAGGATGTCAGGCACATACTAATAAACAAAAACAAACAAAAACACCTTCACAGTTCTAAGGATGTCCTTTGTGTTGCTGATTAGTGAGATGAATTTTCCTATTTAATTGGGAGTAGAAGCTGGGGCAGCCAAATGATTCTGAATGATAGAGAAGAGAGAAAACTGAAATTCCGAGACCTTGAGGAGACCTGGCGAAGACTGAAGGTAGAACGAGAGGAAAAGCACCAGGTGACGGTGTGACTACAGGAAGCCCTTGGAAATTAGAAACATCAAGGAGGAATCCCCAAAGAGTGGACTGTTAGAGAGTGTGTGGGGAGGGGAGAGGAAGGGAAAGGAAGACTGAGAGAGAAAGAGAGAGAGAGAGAGAGAGAGAGAGAGAGAGAGAGAGAGAGAAAGAAAGATCGAGAGAGATCTTTTTAAGGATTTGGAACTATTAGACTATTAGATCTGTGTTTGGCGCAAGATAAAAATAAAGATGATAAAGGACAAATGCAAGGGAATAAAAGCATAATATCAGGGTTTCAGTCTGTAAACATTTCAATATCATCGAAAATGCTTACAGAGTACACACTACTTCCTATATAATGGCACTTTTTTTCAGTTAGTGTTCAATGCTAGAAACAGAAACAGCTTTAGGTACGTTAGACAAAAATGGATTTAATACAAGGATTAAGTGCTTACAAAGTCTTCAACAGGCTGGAGGAGTGGAAATCAGGAGGCCCCCACGTGGCTGGCATCAAAGCCTTCACACCAGCTCAGAGGTGAGGTTCTGCTGCTGCCAAAAGCACAGCTCCCCGTGCACAGCGAGCAGGTGGGAACCATGGAGTCCGGCTGCCGCCGACACCCACGGCTGCCGGAGCCCATCTGCCCCTCTCGGTGCCACCATCTCCCTTGCATTTTCTAGATCTCAGGGTGACGCATCTCCTTGGCACAAACTGAACTGCATCCAGAGCCCCACAGCAGGGAACTGAGTTAGATTTTTGCCTTCCATGTTCGGCGATTCTGACAAAGAGCAGAAGGGAGGAAGGGGATGGAAGTGGATCCGATGTCTACCAGAGACATTTTATTTTTGTAGTCAATGCTTTTTTTCTGAAATCGGTCATTTCAAAAAGAGCTTAGTAATTTTTTCTTACTACATGTTATGTTAGTATTTCTAAAAGTCACCTAAAAAACACTAATTCATTTTGTCATAAATATATTGCTTACCTCTTCCTGTCACTTCCCTTTTTTCTCAAAGAATTCTTTAATCAAATATCTTAAAACAGAAGTACAAAATATAAAACAGATTCAAAAGGGAAATTTTAACACTGGAACTGGGGAACGATGTGGGAGTTTATTCAATTTATTCACGTTCTCACAGGCAACCTTGCAGGAATAGCCAGCAAAGAAACTCTGAGACTAACCAGTTTATATAAAATAATATAGATTTTGCTCTCACATTGGCAAGACACGGTGTGAGAAATGAGAAACTAAAGGGGAAAGAGGCAGCAGTAACTTAAATTGCATTCTTTAATAGGCCACTGATCAAATATTTTGGTTGAACTGACTGGTCAAATCAATTAATCAATGCGGTTGAGCTCAACTACTATGTCTTCCATCGAGTCGATCAGCTATTAGAATTAACCTCATTGATGAATTGGTTGACTTAAAACAAATTAATCTTTAAAAGCAGAATCATTCTGCCTGGTAAAATTCTTCATTCAAATATGCTTTCAAACATGTTCTGCTTCAGTAGAGTAAGTTTTTTGTTTGTGTTACATTGTCATGTAGATATGCAAAAATAAATGTCATCTGGCTGTTTTATAACTTCCCCAGACACTCAGGTATCTGGGTGACAAGTGCAGCAAACATCTAGCAGGTGGTGTGAGCAGCCTGAAGTAGGTCTTGTCTTCTCAACCTGGAGGTCATCCAGACTTCTGCTTTGAGAATGAAGGAATAGTTCTGGTCCACATATGCTATCTTAGAGCCATGATTAACAAATGAATGTCTCCTCAAGGTGATATGTGTGCACGTGTTGGGGGAGTTGTAGTTTGTTTTATGATTTATGCAAAAAGAGGCCCGGACACGGCCAGGATCAAGTTCATATAATTTTGAACCTCAACATTGTCTCAAACTCCCCACCACCTTGTGTAAACCAATTCTCTTTTTGTGTTTATTGGTAAAAGAATGTGTGATTCATAACTATAGAGTTCTTTCTGTAATATCTAAGTGGAAAGAAATCTTGTTTCAATAGGGAAATTGTTTTGCTAAAATGATTCTGGGGAAAGTACTATTTTTACTTTCTTTAACCTTCATCCCCCTTGCGTGTAATACGGACATGTAAATAGATGCTCATCTTGGAAATAGTTATATTTTCAAAGAGTCTTGTTCATCAAGGTGCAATTTATATGCTTCTCAGTGTTTATAATAAGAGAACCCTCAAATTCTTTAAGGTTATACTTAACGTGAGTCATATTTTCAACTGGCATATTCATTCAACGTATCCTTTTATGATAGCACAAAGAATTATGATACCCAATGTT
>NW_011889010.1:1404955-1407633 GCF_000151845.1 Pteropus vampyrus
AGAGTACACACTACTTCCTATATAATGGCACTTTTTTTCAGTTAGTGTTCAATGCTAGAAACAGAAACAGCTTTAGGTACGTTAGACAAAAATGGATTTAATACAAGGATTAAGTGCTTACAAAGTCTTCAACAGGCTGGAGGAGTGGAAATCAGGAGGCCCCCACGTGGCTGGCATCAAAGCCTTCACACCAGCTCAGAGGTGAGGTTCTGCTGCTGCCAAAAGCACAGCTCCCCGCGCACAGCGAGCAGGTGGGAACCATGGAGTCCGGCTGCCGCCGACACCCACGGCTGCCGGAGCCCATCTGCCCCTCTCGGTGCCACCATCTCCCTTGCATTTTCTAGATCTCAGGGTGACGCATCTCCTTGGCACAAACTGAACTGCATCCAGAGCCCCACAGCAGGGAACTGAGTTAGATTTTTGCCTTCCATGTTCGGCGATTCTGACAAAGAGCAGAAGGGAGGAAGGGGATGGAAGTGGATCCGATGTCTACCAGAGACATTTTATTTTTGTAGTCAATGCTTTTTTTCTGAAATCGGTCATTTCAAAAAGAGCTTAGTAATTTTTTCTTACTACATGTTATGTTAGTATTTCTAAAAGTCACCTAAAAAACACTAATTCATTTTGTCATAAATATATTGCTTACCTCTTCCTGTCACTTCCCTTTTTTCTCAAAGAATTCTTTAATCAAATATCTTAAAACAGAAGTACAAAATATAAAACAGATTCAAAAGGGAAATTTTAACACTGGAACTGGGGAACGATGTGGGAGTTTATTCAATTTATTCACGTTCTCACAGGCAACCTTGCAGGAATAGCCAGCAAAGAAACTCTGAGACTAACCAGTTTATATAAAATAATATAGATTTTGCTCTCACATTGGCAAGACACGGTGTGAGAAATGAGAAACTAAAGGGGAAAGAGGCAGCAGTAACTTAAATTGCATTCTTTAATAGGCCACTGATCAAATATTTTGGTTGAACTGACTGGTCAAATCAATTAATCAATGCGGTTGAGCTCAACTACTATGTCTTCCATCGAGTCGATCAGCTATTAGAATTAACCTCATTGATGAATTGGTTGACTTAAAACAAATTAATCTTTAAAAGCAGAATCATTCTGCCTGGTAAAATTCTTCATTCAAATATGCTTTCAAACATGTTCTGCTTCAGTAGAGTAAGTTTTTTGTTTGTGTTACATTGTCATGTAGATATGCAAAAATAAATGTCATCTGGCTGTTTTATAACTTCCCCAGACACTCAGGTATCTGGGTGACAAGTGCAGCAAACATCTAGCAGGTGGTGTGAGCAGCCTGAAGTAGGTCTTGTCTTCTCAACCTGGAGGTCATCCAGACTTCTGCTTTGAGAATGAAGGAATAGTTCTGGTCCACATATGCTATCTTAGAGCCATGATTAACAAATGAATGTCTCCTCAAGGTGATATGTGTGCACGTGTTGGGGGAGTTGTAGTTTGTTTTATGATTTATGCAAAAAGAGGCCCGGACACGGCCAGGATCAAGTTCATATAATTTTGAACCTCAACATTGTCTCAAACTCCCCACCACCTTGTGTAAACCAATTCTCTTTTTGTGTTTATTGGTAAAAGAATGTGTGATTCATAACTATAAAGTTCTTTCTGTAATATCTAAGTGGAAAGAAATCTTGTTTCAATAGGGAAATTGTTTTGCTAAAATGATTCTGGGGAAAGTACTATTTTTACTTTCTTTAACCTTCATCCCCCTTGCGTGTAATACGGACATGTAAATAGATGCTCATCTTGGAAATAGTTATATTTTCAAAGAGTCTTGTTCATCAAGGTGCAATTTATATGCTTCTCAGTGTTTATAATAAGAGAACCCTCAAATTCTTTAAGGTTATACTTAACGTGAGTCATATTTTCAACTGGCATATTCATTCAACGTATCCTTTTATGATAGCACAAAGAATTATGATACCCAATGTTAAAGATATTTTGGCAAAATAAATGTGAGTTTGCTTAAAAGATTATAGCTCAAGTATTTAGCTTCATGGTTATGTAAATTCCTGTTATTGTATCTGTTTTTAATGTGTGTATATGCTCACATACATATAATCCTAATGAGTCTAATAGATGATAACTAGAATGGCAACATTATTTTTATAAACTTCTGCCCTGTCACAGAGTTTACAAGAAATTATTTTTAATGTATTACCATTTTAACACACACCAGATTGTTGGCTGCCCTTCTTGTCATGTGGAGCTAACCAATTTAGCAATCAGTGTTGGATATGTTCGTGTTTAAAAAATAATGCTTACACAGAAAGAATATGGGAAGCCACTTACATAAGGATTTAGGTGGATGAATGGCAATTAAAACCAAGTTTTTGGTACCTCTCCTATAAAGGTCATTCATGTTGATCGTTTCTCAGAATCTTCAGGATTGGGTGAGGATTTTCTGGTTGTTTTTAAAAGTATAACAAATTTTCAAGAAAGGATGGAAAATAACAAATTTTCTTGAAAAAAATTTCTATTGTATCCCCTTCGAAACTAAGATTTGAGAAATTTGGGCTAGATTTTGGAATAATTGCTACGTATTTCTAGGGTTCATGTGGTAAGATACTTTTCATCTTCCTTCTCTGTCTCTGTCTCTATGTGCGTATGTGCGTGTGTGCGCGTGCATAACCTCTGCTCTCTGAGAC
>NW_011889010.1:1408753-1414389 GCF_000151845.1 Pteropus vampyrus
TCATGTGGTAAGATACTTTTCATCTTCCTTCTCTGTCTCTGTCTCTATGTGCGTATGTGCGTGTGTGCGCGTGCATAACCTCTGCTCTCTGAGACTGGTTGTTCTGTTTTGTTCATTTAGGCAACATCTTAGATATATGTACTTAGCCTCCTTCTAAGGTTTATACCTTAATATCCCTTTAAGAACCCCATCTGTTCGCTCTCACACCCTGTGTAGGTCCTATTTCTCTCCCATTTTCATCTCTAAAAATCTATACCTACTGATCATCCAGGATCCGCAGCTTTTAGTTCGAATATACACCACTGTGCTTAGTGGTGTATATTTGTGAATCTTACTATCTGTGAATCGCATTCGCTGTTCTGTTAATTAAGCACAGTTGCCATAATCATCCCCTATTTCCTGAAACTTATGCTTAATAAACTGGAAAATTATTTGGTGCTGTTTGGAGTAGCTTCAGATAGGGAGTGGGAAGCAGAAGTGGAAAGTCACATTAAGAGAGGGACAAATTTCTCTAGGCATCCTCATCCCAGGTCAACCCCATTCAGACCTCAGATGGAGATGTCCTGGGAGCCGAAGTCCAAGACGACTGCAGCATGTGCGCAAAACAGAGGCTATTTCATTCCCTCTCTCTCCTTTCTCTGTTGTTCAGCATCACCAAGTTCAAGGAGCAACAGAGGAATTCCAATGTAGTGTTTTTAAAGATTTATTTCAATGTTGAGGAAGGGCTAATGGCCTCTACCTTAAATCTTACACCGAAGCTACGTGTTTGGTTTTAATAATAATGTACCTTTAGGTCGCTGATGATGGTTGTTAACATTTACAATATGGTAGTATTCATCAAGCTTCCAAAATGAATCACTTAAAAAAAAGTGTTATATTTTCTACGTTGTGAATTTTTCAAGTGCCTCCAACTTTATCTGTAAAAATTTTTTATAGATGTTAATTATTGACTATGACGATCCACAAGCGTACACAGTATAAACATCGATTTCAATTCTAGGGTTACATTTGGGTACCATAATTTGGTTTTTAACGTCAACAGAATATTCAAGGAAAGATGCAAGTTTTGTGTAAAACATCAAGTGCGTCTAGACCTCATGCTAGTACTTGGGCCAATGCAGAAAACACATTAGGTTAAACTACAGCTCATTTCACATACGTTAAATAGAATTAATGCTTGGCCATTTTCTTTTTTGTGGAAATAAATGCAGTTTTAAGACCATAATTACAGACAAAGCGCAAGTGGGATAAAAAGTTAACCTTTAGAAACTTCATGGAATAGCAACGAAATCTCAAACTACCAGAAAAAAACAAAACAGGGGGTTTAAAATATTTTCATTAAGAGTAATTAAATATAACCGATTTGTATTAAGTTCTGTGCCTATGCCCACCACTGTGTTAGGTCTGGAAATACAGAAATTCGTATAATCTAGCAGGATAGTCAAGAATATAAACAGTTACCAAAATCATATGTCCATACTTAACCTTTCCTGGGAGTGGTCAGGCTGAGCTCTTGGAGGTGAACTGCATCTTTAAATAGGTACAGGGATTTTTCTAGACAAATGAGGCAGCTCTGAAGAAAGAAAGAGAATATCTGGAAAATTATAGATGAGAAAAAGCATGAGACATCCTGGAAAGTGCTTGCTTATAAGCTGAAATGTAGACTTTTGCAGACAGTACTTGGAGAGACCAAGGCCTGGTATGCCATGCGACCGACTTCCTTGATTAGACCTTATGACCAGTGATCAGTGGTGCTACAGATTTATTTCATTACACGAATGATTTGACTTGGTGAGCCACCATTTTTGATTTTGTCTTTATCATGTTTCCAAAATCAGGTGATCTCATGAATCATAACATGCATGCAAATGAAGAGAAGCATATTGAACACTCATTTCTAAAAATGCAATTTGTATAGCCTATTTAAAGTTCCTATAAAGTATGAGCTCACTTAGTAGGTGCAGTTTTAGATATGAGAGGTCTAAGCATTTAAGAAATGAGGAAATTGAAGTCTAAAAAGTTTAAACTACCTGCCCAATTGACCTGGCAGATCCTTGCCAGAGGCCCCCCCCCCCAAAAAAAATTAATGCTAGCTCCACAACCTTGGTTATTTTGCCTGCTTAGAGTCAAGTTCATTGATGATGGAAAGGAAGTTTCTAGCCTTTCGGGTGCTGACACAGCCCCATCCCATCATATTTGGTGTTGCCTAGATTCGGTAGGTTCTAACTGGGGCTGTTTAGGAAAGTGCAGAAAGAGGCAACTTCAGCTCCAGAAATGCCAGAGCACATGGCTCCATGTGCAGCTGCCACTTCTTTTGATTTGAGAAAATAATTTTTCCACTTTGAAGGAAATAAAATCCTCACTTGTAGAAAGACAGAAAATGATGATGACATAGCCTTTTGTTGATTTTCAGGTGGTTAATTATCAGTTGAATTAATGATCGTTTATCTTTTCCCTACTTAGAAATAGTTCAGTTCCAATTTTTAGAAGTTAAATCAGAAATGCATTCTGAAGTGGAAAATAGAGAGGAGGGCAGCTAATTATCAAGGCATACACAGAAAAGAGATTTAGCAAATCAGCCGGCATTGTTTACAAAAATATTAAATCTAAGACTTTGTTAGATTTTGTGGATCGAGTATTGAATGTTTATTTTAATTCTTAAACAGATAGCTGGGAAATTTAGTTTTATATAATTTAATCCGTCAGTAATTTTACTTGCCCTTAAAAAAAGTAGGGCAATTATGATATAATTACATAGTGAGACCTTTTGGTTCTGCAGAATCCTTGCTCTGTAGGGAGGGATACAGTCGGAAAAAGTCTAGAGAAAACATCTCAAAATCAGTCCCTAGCACAAGGCCCATTCTCACCCAAACGTAAGGTCAGTACTATAGTAGACGTAAGGAGTTTGAGAAAACAATGTGACATCCAGTTAAAAATGTTCTAGAGGGAACTGGAAATATCAGCCTGGAAATCAGGGTTGAGTATGTAAATTTAGGAATCCGGTTTTAGAGCTGGCGATGGAAAACACAGATTAAATGAGATTTCCATAAAAAAAGAGTATGGAATAGAAAAAAGAGGACGATTGAGAACTGAACTTGGGAAATAGACGCACACACAATCTATTGATTTAGATAATAATAATAACCACCTTGCAAATTATTTTTTTATTACCATAATAACAATTATAATTTATGGAACCACTACTATATGCCAGGCAACTTGTATGGATTATCTCATGTTATCTTCACGACCTCTTGAAGAAAGTAGCCCTATAGTACAGATGAGAAGTCTGCTATAGCTCAGTTACTTTTCTTGTATTTCTTCTTAATAAATCAAGAATAGCGGCCATGGCAAAGCAAACTGCTCACTTTTGCTGTGCTGCCATGTAGCTCGTTCTCATTTACATACAGGTCCTCCTAAGGAAAGTCTAGAGATCTGCCACGGGCTCAGAAATAGGGAGTAGACTGCCCGAAGTGCCTGAAATTCCTGCTTGGAATTTCGTTTTTGTTGAAATGACATGAAAATTCTTGACATTTTTCTGGAAGCAAGAAAAACAGATTTATCCTGAAACTGATGTTTATAGTGTACTACTCTTACGGGTGAACTAAACTCTCCCTCAGCATTTTTTTCAACCTTTGAGTTCTTACTTCACTCAAGGAATGTTATCAGACAGCAGATAAAATACACATTTCTAGGTGCTCAGGGACTTTTGTTTTATCTTCAACTGATGCGTGATGTTCCCATCGTTTGACATCACTAAACAAATTGTGCGTAAATATAGTCATTTGTACAATCTCTCAAGGTGATATATACTCCTTTTGATAACATATGTAACCTGATGTTCTTTTAGATATTTTAATATGAGCGTTAGGTTGAAAAACACTAGAAAATAAAACTTTTTTTTAATCCAAGGAATGCATTTTACGAATAAATGATATTGTTTTCAGTAACAAGTAAATTGTGCTGTACCTGTGCAAAAGACAACAACAAATGCTCTGCTTACTCTTAGATAATCATAGAAATACATACAGTTTTTCTCACTGAGGTTCAAAAGTTAAAAAGGAAATTTAAGAGAGCTGGAGAGTAGGGAATTTTAATGAGTTGAAATCTGATGATGTTCTCTGATCCTTGCGTCCTTGGGTCTCTTTTATTCTGTGATGCCCATCTATCAATATAAGTAAGTAAGTAAGGAAGGAAGTAAGTAAGTAAGGAAGTAAGTAAAGAAATAAAATGCATCATAGTATAAAATTTTAAAATTATTTTTGATAACTTGAGTGTACAAATATATCATTTAGGATGGGCTAGGTTATGTTAGAGAAATGAACAACTTCAACTTTTAAAAGCTGAAAGGAGCAAGGACATATTTCTCACTCAAGATACATGTCCACAGTGGGTTGGCTGGGGCTCTAATCCACATCTTTACAATTAGAGGCCCAGGATGGTGTTTCTACCATCTGCAGCAATGCCAGCGTGGGGGTGGTGGGAAGGAGCCTTGTGAATTATGCACTATCTAGTAAAGCTCCTACCCCAAGTGACACCCATTAACTTCTGATATTTCATTGGCCAAAGCAAGTTCATGGTTATGCCACCCTAATGAAATGCAGTCCCACTGGATGCAGAGAAAGGGAAGCAAAAAGGAAATACGTGGTGACTGACACTGTGACGACCACACTAGCCTGGTTCTCACTGTGCGTTCAAAGAGGCCAGTGGGGGATTTGGTTCCATTTCTTGAGTTGTCTTTACAACTTTTAAAAGTGGGCCATGTTCCGGACACTTCTTGTAAATGCATTGTTTCATTTGTTCAAGCATCTTTCTCATGAGGTCAAGCTGAATTTTTTTTCCTTTGGTAAACTGTTTGTTTGTTTGTTTGTTTGTTTATTTATTTTTATGATGACATTGGTTAACAAAATCCAGTAAGTTTCAGAAGCTGAAATTTTTATTACCTTTTTGCCCTGCTTTACCTCACTTTGTTCCTGAAAGTCAAGCTTTTTCTAGGCCTTGTCTTTTTAAAAGAGTAATATGGGAATGGGGTGGATGATTGAAAATGGATTTATTTACTCTTTCTTAAAAATGTTAAAACAATTCTTACTATGTTCATAGGGAGTTGTTAGGTCAACTCGGACTAGAAAGCTCAGCATTATTTTTACTATTTGATTTTTTCAGAAATGTTTTATACATTTTAGAATCCAGGGCAACATTGGTTTCTATTTGTTAAAAATCAAGACAAATGGTTGAGAGTTTATTGTTTCGAATCTTTCAAACATAAAGATCAGACGAGGTGTTACTGTACAGTCCTCCTAGTATGAAGCACAAATTTGTCCTCCACTGTTTTGAAAGCAGAGCCTCGCTATGAAGCAGTGAGAACATTTGTCTTATGTATATGTTCATGCTGAGCTCATTCAATTTATGAGATCAATGCTATATTTACAATATGTTTTGAACATTGACCTCCAAAGGTAGAAGGGTAAATGGCCCAGTCACTTTTTAGATATGTAATTCGGGGCACCATAGCACTGAATTAAATTTCTGATTCACTTGTTTCTTGAGATTCTGTTTTTGACATGTTTTCCGTTTACCTTCTAAGTGCATTAATCAGTGGCATCTGAATCTCTTCCTTAGCGCTAATATAAAAAAAA
>NW_011889010.1:1414439-1440899 GCF_000151845.1 Pteropus vampyrus
GGAAATAAATGCAGTTTTAAGACCATAATTACAGACAAAGCGCAAGTGGGATAAAAAGTTAACCTTTAGAAACTTCATGGAATAGCAACGAAATCTCAAACTACCAGAAAAAAACAAAACAGGGGGTTTAAAATATTTTCATTAAGAGTAATTAAATATAACCGATTTGTATTAAGTTCTGTGCCTATGCCCACCACTGTGTTAGGTCTGGAAATACAGAAATTCGTATAATCTAGCAGGATAGTCAAGAATATAAACAGTTACCAAAATCATATGTCCATACTTAACCTTTCCTGGGAGTGGTCAGGCTGAGCTCTTGGAGGTGAACTGCATCTTTAAATAGGTACAGGGATTTTTCTAGACAAATGAGGCAGCTCTGAAGAAAGAAAGAGAATATCTGGAAAATTATAGATGAGAAAAAGCATGAGACATCCTGGAAAGTGCTTGCTTATAAGCTGAAATGTAGACTTTTGCAGACAGTACTTGGAGAGACCAAGGCCTGGTATGCCATGCGACCGACTTCCTTGATTAGACCTTATGACCAGTGATCAGTGGTGCTACAGATTTATTTCATTACACGAATGATTTGACTTGGTGAGCCACCATTTTTGATTTTGTCTTTATCATGTTTCCAAAATCAGGTGATCTCATGAATCATAACATGCATGCAAATGAAGAGAAGCATATTGAACACTCATTTCTAAAAATGCAATTTGTATAGCCTATTTAAAGTTCCTATAAAGTATGAGCTCACTTAGTAGGTGCAGTTTTAGATATGAGAGGTCTAAGCATTTAAGAAATGAGGAAATTGAAGTCTAAAAAGTTTAAACTACCTGCCCAATTGACCTGGCAGATCCTTGCCAGAGGCCCCCCCCCCCAAAAAAAATTAATGCTAGCTCCACAACCTTGGTTATTTTGCCTGCTTAGAGTCAAGTTCATTGATGATGGAAAGGAAGTTTCTAGCCTTTCGGGTGCTGACACAGCCCCATCCCATCATATTTGGTGTTGCCTAGATTCGGTAGGTTCTAACTGGGGCTGTTTAGGAAAGTGCAGAAAGAGGCAACTTCAGCTCCAGAAATGCCAGAGCACATGGCTCCATGTGCAGCTGCCACTTCTTTTGATTTGAGAAAATAATTTTTCCACTTTGAAGGAAATAAAATCCTCACTTGTAGAAAGACAGAAAATGATGATGACATAGCCTTTTGTTGATTTTCAGGTGGTTAATTATCAGTTGAATTAATGATCGTTTATCTTTTCCCTACTTAGAAATAGTTCAGTTCCAATTTTTAGAAGTTAAATCAGAAATGCATTCTGAAGTGGAAAATAGAGAGGAGGGCAGCTAATTATCAAGGCATACACAGAAAAGAGATTTAGCAAATCAGCCGGCATTGTTTACAAAAATATTAAATCTAAGACTTTGTTAGATTTTGTGGATCGAGTATTGAATGTTTATTTTAATTCTTAAACAGATAGCTGGGAAATTTAGTTTTATATAATTTAATCCGTCAGTAATTTTACTTGCCCTTAAAAAAAGTAGGGCAATTATGATATAATTACATAGTGAGACCTTTTGGTTCTGCAGAATCCTTGCTCTGTAGGGAGGGATACAGTCGGAAAAAGTCTAGAGAAAACATCTCAAAATCAGTCCCTAGCACAAGGCCCATTCTCACCCAAACGTAAGGTCAGTACTATAGTAGACGTAAGGAGTTTGAGAAAACAATGTGACATCCAGTTAAAAATGTTCTAGAGGGAACTGGAAATATCAGCCTGGAAATCAGGGTTGAGTATGTAAATTTAGGAATCCGGTTTTAGAGCTGGTGATGGAAAACACAGATTAAATGAGATTTCCATAAAAAAAGAGTATGGAATAGAAAAAAGAGGACGATTGAGAACTGAACTTGGGAAATAGACGCACACACAATCTATTGATTTAGATAATAATAATAACCACCTTGCAAATTATTTTTTTATTACCATAATAACAATTATAATTTATGGAACCACTACTATATGCCAGGCAACTTGTATGGATTATCTCATGTTATCTTCATGACCTCTTGAAGAAAGTAGCCCTATAGTACAGATGAGAAGTCTGCTATAGCTCAGTTACTTTTCTTGTATTTCTTCTTAATAAATCAAGAATAGCGGCCATGGCAAAGCAAACTGCTTACTTTTGCTGTGCTGCCATGTAGCTCGTTCTCATTTACATACAGGTCCTCCTAAGGAAAGTCTAGAGATCTGCCACGGGCTCAGAAATAGGGAGTAGACTGCCCGAAGTGCCTGAAATTCCTGCTTGGAATTTTGTTTTTGTTGAAATGACATGAAAATTCTTGACATTTTTCTGGAAGCAAGAAAAACAAATTTATCCTGAAACTGATGTTTATAGTGTACTACTCTTACGGGTGAACTAAACTCTCCCTCAGCATTTTTTTCAACCTTTGAGTTCTTACTTCACTCAAGGAATGTTATCAGACAGCAGATAAAATACACATTTCTAGGTGCTCAGGGACTTTTGTTTTATCTTCAACTGACGCGTGATGTTCCCATCGTTTGACATCACTAAACAAATTGTGCGTAAATATAGTCATTTGTACAATCTCTCAAGGTGATATATACTCCTTTTGATAACATATGTAACCTGATGTTCTTTTAGATATTTTAATATGAGCGTTAGGTTGAAAAACACTAGAAAATAAAACTTTTTTTTAATCCAAGGAATGCATTTTACGAATAAATGATATTGTTTTCAGTAACAAGTAAATTGTGCTGTACCTGTGCAAAGGACAACAACAAATGCTCTGCTTACTCTTAGATAATCATAGAAATACATACAGTTTTTCTCGCTGAGGTTCAAAAGTTAAAAAGGAAATTTAAGAGAGCTGGAGAGTAGGGAATTTTAATGAGTTGAAATCTGATGATATTCTCTGATCCTTGCGTCCTTGGGTCTCTTTTATTCTGTGATGCCCATCTATCAATATAAGTAAGTAAGTAAGGAAGGAAGTAAGTAAGTAAGGAAGTAAGTAAAGAAATAAAATGCATCATAGTATAAAATTTTAAAATTATTTTTGATAACTTGAGTGTACAAATATATCATTTAGGATGGGCTAGGTTATGTTAGAGAAATGAACAACTTCAACTTTTAAAAGCTGAAAGGAGCAAGGACATATTTCTCACTCAAGATACATGTCCACAGTGGCTTGGCTGGGGCTCTAATCCACATCTTTACAATTAGAGGCCCAGGATGGTGTTTCTACCATCTGCAGCAATGCCAGCGTGGGGGTGGTGGGAAGGAGCCTTGTGAATTATGCACTATCTAGTAAAGCTCCTACCCCAAGTGACACCCATTAACTTCTGATATTTCATTGGCCAAAGCAAGTTCATGGTTATGCCACCCTAATGAAATGCAGTCCCACTGGATGCAGAGAAAGGGAAGCAAAAAGGAAATACGTGGTGACTGACACTGTGACGACCACACTAGCCTGGTTCTCACTGTGCGTTCAAAGAGGCCAGTGGGGGATTTGGTTCCATTTCTTGAGTTGTCTTTACAACTTTTAAAAGTGGGCCATGTTCCGGACACTTCTTGTAAATGCATTGTTTCATTTGTTCAAGCATCTTTCTCATGAGGTCAAGCTGAATTTTTTTTCCTTTGGTAAACTGTTTGTTTGTTTGTTTGTTTGTTTATTTATTTTTATGATGACATTGGTTAACAAAATCCAGTAAGTTTCAGAAGCTGAAATTTTTATTACCTTTTTGCCCTGCTTTACCTCACTTTGTTCCTGAAAGTCAAACTTTTTCTAGGCCTCGTCTTTTTAAAAGAGTAATATGGGAATGGGGTGGATGATTGAAAATGGATTTATTTACTCTTTCTTAAAAATGTTAAAACAATTCTTACTATGTTCATAGGGAGTTGTTAGGTCAACTCGGACTAGAAAGCTCAGCATTATTTTTACTATTTGATTTTTTCAGAAATGTTTTATACATTTTAGAATCCAGGGCAACGTTGGTTTCTATTTGTTAAAAATCAAGACAAATGGTTGAGAGCTTATTGTTTCGAATCTTTCAAACATAAAGATCAGACGAGGAGTTACTGTACAGTCCTCCTAGTATGAAGCACAAATTTGTCCTCCACTGTTTTGAAAGCAGAGCCTCGCTATGAAGCAGTGAGAACATTTGTCTTATGTATATGTTCATGCTGAGCTCATTCAATTTATGAGATCAATGCTATATTTACAATATGTTTTGAACATTGACCTCCAAAGGTAGAAGGGTAAATGGCCCAGTCACTTTTTAGATATGTAATTCGGGGCACCATAGCACTGAATTAAATTTCTGATTCACTTGTTTCTTGAGATTCTGTTTTTGACATGTTTTCCGTTTACCTTCTAAGTGCATTAATCAGTGGCATCTGAATCTCTTCCTTAGCGCTAATATAAAAAAAAACCGCTAACACTTATTATTATGATTTACAACTGCCAACATACAGCAAAACAGAATTGTAAGGTGTTCTGAAAGGCCACGAGGCAGCAAGTCAACAGATGAATGGCCTTTGAATAAAATCAAAAGACCTGAATGTACCAAGCCTCTTCTCTTCCAATTACCCATTTCATCATTACAGTAGATTATTTAAATTTCTAGATGTCTAAGTATATCTTACTCAAATATTTTGGTATATTCCATTTTCACTTATTCTTCTAACTTTTATTAAATGTTTCTTTTATTTTGTCTTGTAAACAATTTATATATACATTTGGTTTTCACTGAGTAGTTAATGACTATCTTACTCTGGCAGTCTGGTGAGCTTGAACTGACAAGGGTCCCTCCCTATTGAAGATTGCCATCTGATGAGGAGGACAGACATTAATCAAATAATTGCACAGAGTAGTTCAAAGTTGCTACTTTTGTAAATGCTGTCAGTTAGAGGAACATGGGATGATTAGATCATGTAACAGGGAGACCTGACTAGGTTGGGGCAGCGTGGGGTCAGGGAAATGTTCTTTGAAAAAGTAAAGCAGAATGCCTAGAGATCTGATGGATAAAGATGAACTAAGAGAGGATAGGAATGAAGAGTGTCCTGGCAGGGAGTACAGAGCTCGTCTTGGAAAAGACAGAGCCAAGAGCATTACACGCAGGAAGACCTTCTGCTGAAGAGGATGGAGAGACCAATAGCAGTCATGTGCAAGTCCTCAGTGGTTTTTCATTATTCTGCGAACCACTGAAAACTTTTGAAAGTTCTTAAGCCGAGGAAAATATTATGCAATTTGAGTTTTGAAGAGGATCATTGTCACTGCTCTGCAGAGAAAGGTCAGAGCTAAGCAAGACTGATGAAGAGATCAGGTGGGAGGATATTGTGACTCCCGGCTACAGACGACTCCAGCTTGGATCAGAATAGTGATGGCGGCAGTGGGGACAAGTGGATATATCTGGATAAAAATCAGAAAATAAACTTAACAGCTATAAATTGAAAATAGAAATTAGTTCTCTGTAACAAAATTTTTTGTCTATTCTAGAGTGCAACCCGACCCAGGATTTCATGTCTGGCTGTTGAAACAAAAGTAAATTAAAATGAAAATAGTGTTTATTTAAAAAGTTCTCATGCATTAAAAAGTGGATGAATAATGTCTAGCTTATTAGTTCTTTTCAACTGAATCGATGCTTTAATATCAATATTTTGAAAAGCCACTGAGAACTGGCCTTTGTAGACCACACTAGTAGATTCTAGCTCCTTCGTGGAAACATAGCCTACCTCTGCCTAGTGTCCTGGTTTATTTGGTATGGTTTTGCCCTTAGCTTGAGATGGTGGAATTTACAGCAGATGTGACCTTCGTACAGGCTTGTTAAAGCATCTACTCAAGAGAAATTTTATTCTCTTCACAGAAGGGCAGTGCCATTTTACTCAGGTGTGGATTAGATAATAGTAAATCATGTAATAATGTCGAAAACTACATCATCAACTTGGACTCATAAAAACTACTTGTCATAGACTACACAAATGTGCACAAGCAGCTACACGTGGCAGATTTGCCTAGCGCCTTTTCAAGTTTTTGATGCTAGATAAGCATGTTTTGCTTTTATGATTCATCAGTCTTCTGACTGACATCCAAGGACTTTCCTAAATCACAGAATTAATTTCCCAGGAAAACCTGTTCATTCTGATGCAGAAATCTTTCAACTGAAAAGGTAAGTAGAGACTTCCTCCTCGTGGCTTATTTCCTCCTTCTCCTGCTAAAGCGATGACAAAAGATACCTTTTATTGGCCTTTTTACATGCTATCCTTTATATTTTATAGATTTTAAGTTAACACATATGAGTACATGGGATATACGAATTATAAAGCAAAAGGAAAAACACAATAAGAAAAACATCAGAATTATCTCATATTTATAAATAATGGGAGTGCCACATTTCAAGTTTCTGAAAATCAATTTTGTTATATTAAATGTAGATTCCCAGATGTTACTAGGCCGTCAGCACCAGTTTAAAATGCAGGTGGTCCTCCCAGGTGCATCCTGCTCTAGAGCATGCCACGGTAGATTGACTTATCTCAGAGGCCTGTACAATTGATCCTTGTCGCTGTGGAGGAGCTGATCCTTCGCAGCTGGAATTGACACATTATGGCCAAAATGAATATACCGCTTAGGTCTCTTGTAGGCTATTATAATGAGATCTCTCATTATTTTTCCACCTCCACTGCTACCAAAGAATCAATAAAACTCCCCCCAAAACATAATGGAGAAATGTGACAATAGGCGAATGTTTTCTGTGGCTGGCTACTGCTCATCTCTCTCTTTTTTTTGATACTTATACATTTTGGATTTGAGATGAAATTGGTTTTTGAAGTAAAAAGTGCTCTTAAGTAGTACAGATAACAGCATGTTCTTTGCAGACTCCTGTCTTTTGGGGACCTGAGAAAGGTCACTAGATGTACATATACTATTGCTAACTGTTTTATATTTAATGGCCAGTGATTCCCGCTATTAAAAGCTGGGTTCTAGGCCATTACTGCCCTCATTTATTATTTATAAAGCTCTGTAAATGTACATGGCATTTAATGTTAGATGAAATTGTGCCAGACAAATTGCCTTCCCTGATGAGTCTCTGAGCTGAAAGCAGGAGGAGAACAATGCAGGAGGGAGGTTGTGGAAAGAGCAGAGAGTGATTAAGGGTTGCCAACATGGCAGTGCTTTACCAAGTAGGTGGGCTGCAGGGAGACCTTGAAAGCTGAGAAACGATTCTGAGATTGGGAAGCCATTCAGTCAAATAAAACCAGTAACTGGAAGCAGGTAAAGGCCTCAGAGAAGGAGGATTTCAGCCCATGAAATGAGAAATCACACGTTCAGCTCTGACATTTCCTCATTTTCCTAGTACACTTTGTTTACCTGGTTTCTCAGCATCACCTCTTACTCATCATGTTCCAAACCAGTGGGTCTGAAACCTGAGAGTGCATCACCTGGGTGGGGGGGTGTTAAAACACAGGTCACTGGGCCGCAAGCCAGTCATAGTGTCAGAATCCGAAGGGCTGGGGTCCTGATTTTGCAAAGCTGACACGTTTTCAGGAATTGCTGCTGCTGTAACCAAACTTTGAGAATCTCTGTCCTAAAGCAATAGCTTCAATTCTTGTAACTTGTTCTCCAAACTCCAGCTTGGAGTCATCTCTAACCCTCACCTTCATACTCAGACAATATCCCAGTTCTACCTTTTCCTAGGAAAATCTTTCAGATTTGTTTTCTCTTTTCAAATTTACAGCTACTAACCTAGTCAGATACTACTACTGCTCCTACTGCTATGACTGGGCATATGCTTTAGAATATCTCTTCAACAGGAACTACAATTACTACTAGAAACTTCTTTGAAATCCACCATATGCAAGTCAATAATTAATTAATACTATTAAGGAATCCATATTACCTTCCTTTACAAGTGAAGAAGTTCATTTGCAGCAAGGTTAATTCATTTGCAGTGAGTATCACAGAAGGAATATAAATGAAGTCCTGTTGAAAACCAGAACCTATGTCCTTACGTCCATCCAGTATTCAGACCCTATCTGAAGGCCACCTCTTTCATGCAGTCCTTTATGTGTAACTATATCAGTGCAAGAGTGAAACATCTCCCTTCTCTCAATTACTAATGACTTCCTCTATATTACAAAGACTTAGTAGATAATGAGGTGGCATTGGAAATCAGTATGGAAGGGCTAGATTAATCAAGAAATGTCACTGGGACAATTAAATGCCCGTATGACCCAATAAATAGCAGATAGATTCAAACCTTCAATAAAAAAAAAAAATACTTTGAAAATTAAAGACACCAAAGTATAAACTTTATAAAATTTATGAACGTAAAAACTTGTCAAAATCCAACAAAAGAAATAATAAACAAAATGAAAGTTAAACCATAAACCAGGGGAATTATTTGCAGTGATTTTGAACAATGAAGGATTAGTTTAGGGAAATATATAATCAACTATGTCAAATCTTCACAATTCACAAAAGAGGAAAACCAGATGGCCCATATGTTTATGAAAATATGTTCAAGTTTCAAAAATAATAAGGGAAATTTAGATTGTACATCAGAATAATATAAATTCATGCACATCAGATTAGCATAAAGTAGTGTCTGAGTGTCTGCAGAGATGTGAGTATCTAGGAATTCCTGCAGTGTGATGGTTGGTGTGTAACTTAGTTTAATTATTTTGGAGAGAAAATTTGAAATATATATACTAAAGTTAATAATGTAGGTACCTATGACTTATTTATTCTACTTCTAGTCATCCCCTTCAGGATCTCTTCAACAGACATATTAAGATATATGTATATATATATGGGGAGGTTCACTGCAACATTGTCGTAATAGGAAAACATTGGGAATAAGCCACGCATCTTTAATATGTTATTGAGTAATTAATTTTTGTGATCTATTTATACAAAGACTATAATTCTTCAGTTAAAACGGATGAACTAAATCTTTATACATTATCATGGCTCTATGTCATGAACATGATGTTGAACAAAATTAGTAAATTACAATGTATACAAAAATTATATTATTTTTGTAAATTTAAAACATGCAAATTGTATATGTTATCTGTGGATACAAACATATAGGTCAAAGTAAATATATGAACAAGAAGAATATATACTGATTTTAGGATGATAGTAACTTTTGGGGAAGGAAGGAGGCAAAAAGGATAGGAGTAGTCTTAATTTTCTAAGTAATCTTTTATTATCATTTAGATTAAAAAATCCGAACCAAATATGGCAAAATGCTAATGCTTGTTAAAATAATGTGGCAAATATTTGTGTTATTTTTTTCTCTTCATTTATGAAATGTTCATATTAAAAAATAGAACATTTTAACTAAGGCTTCTTTGTTTAAAGAAATTTTGAATATTCTGAGTTAAAGTACAGCCAGACCATTTTCTTTGCTGAAAAACTTTTCGATCATTAATATGCTAATGGACATTGTGAATTATCAAGAGAGTAATGTCTTACAAACTATTTCCCAAACTTACTTGACCATGGAAGGCTTTTTTTTTTTTGATAAAACACCTATTAACATCTCATGGATCTTTTGGGAAATGCTGTTACACATCATAGCACTTAATTCTCCCTAATTGTTTCATATAATTTAACTTGACTTCTCTGGTTATATTTTCCATCTCCTTGATGTCAGGACCTAAGTCTTATTCTGTTTAGCTAGGCCGGTAATGGACATACAAGTAATAGTTGGATTTTTCTTAGAAATTATTGTGCAGATCATTATACTCGATGTAGTTTTGAAGGGGTGGAAGTAGTATAAGTGGGCTTTGCACACATTTTTATATGTAAGTAAAAAGCAAACATCAAGAACACAAAATTCAACATAAGGATAATTGCAGTTTTCAAACAAATGGAGTATATTGATGTCAAAACATTGCCAGAACTAGTTGCTGAAAACTTCTTTTCTTCATTTATTCATATATCTCATTCAACAGATATTATAAGATACCTAAAGAGAAATAATAGCTTTATAATATAGCAGAAGTAGATATAATCCAATGCATAAAATTTCTCAGAATTAAGTTATCAGTGATTTCTCAGAGTAAACTAACTCAACCTTTTTGAAATTATATTAAGCATAAATCCATTCAGAATTTTAAAGAATTAATTCATTTAAAGATTTATAAATACTAGATATATCTTAAATTCCTTGGTTCACAAGGGTATAGTTTTATACAACAATAAATAAAATTGATTAAGCAAAAATTTGTTGATTTATACTTTATTTTCTATTTCGCACATCTGAGGCACTCTCAACCAACTTAATAACAGAAGTGAAAGTCTTCCATTCCCACCCTTCTAATAATTTATAAATGTATTAAATACAGATATTAAGTGAAAATATGAAACAAAATTTTAAAATTAGTTATGTAATATCTAGTACCAAGAGTTAATGAGTTAACCCTTGATCATTTAAATGTTTCAGAAAAGCACTTTGTGATTCTCATTCCATAACCATTACCCTTTATGCTATTTTATATTTGGTAAAATTCTGCTGCTATTTGTCTAAAGATAACACATTCGAAGCTCATTCTCATTTATTTTGCTCGAATTTTTACAGCTCTAAAGAAATTGTTTTGTGGATTTGTATAAAAGAAACTTCCTGCTTTTTGCAGAAGGTAAATTTGCATAGGATAAAATCTCATTTGAAGTACAATTCAATATGTTTAATATCATTCAGGTTAATTTTGGATCCTGATTTTTTTTAAAAGAAAGTCACATGAATACTAAGAAAGTAATCTGTGTTTTCAGGCCTATTATCATGCTGGAATCTCATACTGAAAATAGTTTTTAAGTGGTTTTACTAAAAAGTTCTACAGGTATCCAAATTTTTAGAAATGTGATTTTTTTATGTTTTGTTATTTTAATCTTAAAATATAGAATATAAACAGTAAATGTGTTTCTTCTCTAACTTTATTATGTTTTAATATTGATCTGAAATGATGATAAATTGATTTTGTGTAGAATAGAATACGGGTGGCGAAGAATGACATATTTATCTGCTTCTCGTGCTTCTGGTATTGTTAGAATTTTAACACTCTTTGTATAATGTCATCATGACTCATAGTAAAGTTACACTGAGTAATTGTTTGAAATTTTACTGCAGCTGAAGAAATTTATATTTGGTTTAAATGTATTGCTAGGTCTCTGCAGTATTTCAGCCAGATATCCCTCTTAACCATCTACCTCACTTGTTTCAGTATCAGCTAAGATAATATGACATTTCCGGCACTTAGCAAGAGTTAATGGCAGGGCATTAACTTACTACTTATAACTGTCTGGGTAATAAAATGATATCACCAGTACTCCACTTACACTACCATAAGACAAGGGAATAATCTGTGTTGCAAATAAGAGTTACATACATCATAAAAATCAAAATGTGGTATTTATTTTGTAAACAATTTCTTGGATGAGGACATTTTTCAGGTAGACCTACATTGTTTGTATTTTGAATTATGCAGCTATGGACTTGTATATGTTAGAACATTAATTTTTTTAGTATCGTGTTACTATCAAAGTGTGTATGCACTCCTGTTGCTCCTAGACATTTTGCTATACTCCTGTATGGAGGGCTTGCTTGGGATATAGGTGTGTTTGTCAGGGTTGGGGAGAGGATGCATATATGTATATGTATATAATAAACCCTGTTTAGAATAGAAAATCAGAATGAAGAGTATTTTAGTTTTCTATTGCTATGTAGCAAATTATCCCTCCAAATCTTTGTGGATTATACCAGCAAAAATGTATTATCTCATATATTTTCTGTGGGTCTATAATTTAGGAGTAGTATAACAGTGATTGTGGCTTGGGGTCTCTCATGAGGTTACAGTCAAGGTATCAGCTGGAGGTCCATTCATCTGAAGGCTCGACTGGGATGTAAAGATGTACTAAGATGACTTACTCACATGACTAGCAGCTGATGCTGGCTCTCGGTAGGAGGCCTCAGTTCCTTATCATGTGAGCTATTCTACTGACGTACTTGAGTTTCCACTTCATATTGCAACTGGTTTCTCCCAGAATGAGTGATACAGGAGCAAGGCAGAAGTCAAATGACTTTTATGAGCTAACGTTGGAAGACGTGCACTGCCATTTATGCAACATATTTTTGGACACACAGGTTAGCCCTGATCAACGTGGTAGAGAACTCTGTGAGTGTATGAATACCAGAAGGTTGTTGGAGGAGACCATGAGAGGCTGGCTACTATAAGCAGTGATGGTGGTGGTGGGGGTGGGGGTGGTGTTAAGAGAAATAGCATGTGTAATTTGAAAGAAACACTGCATCTTGACTTTGTTTAAGTTCAGTGAGGATCTCAATCACTTAAATTAATTTCTGACTGATTTCTGCAAGGTTTTTAGATATTGCCGTTTACACATATAAATCACTTTTGTTCATGCCAATGATCTGCAAGCCAGATCATACAGACAGTTGTCATTTTATAGTGTGGGAGCTCAGTTAGCACACATCAACATGGCAGCAAAGCTAATATTCAAGAAATAAGATCCAGGATTCCTGTCTTTTAACCTTTGGTCATGGTCATTGCTTCTTTCTATCCAGAAGTACCCCAAGAGAATCCCTAAATAATTATTACTATAATAGATTACTGTATTATACATCCATCACTGGCCACTATTCTATGAAACTAATTCAGAGAGATTATCAATTTGTTGTATCTATCTCACTGGTCCTAGACCACTAGAAAGATGAGCAAGTGGGTCTTAGAGCACATTAAGCCTGGAAACATTGCCGGAGGCAAAAATGACAAAACCGAAGCTGTCCTACTTTGGGCACATCATGAGATGGTACAGTTCTTTGGAAAAGACAATAATGCTGGAGAAAATAGAAGGTAGTGGGAAAGGAGGGAGACCAAGGATGAAATGGATGGATTCCTTAAAAGAAGACATAGGCATGAATCTGCAGGAACTGAGCATAGCTGTTGAGGACAGGGCATTGTGGACATCACTCATTCATAGGCTCACCAGGAGTCAGAGCTGACTCTACGTACATAGCACATACCTTCCACACGCTCATAAGTTTTAAGACCCTTGTCGCACATTCTGATGATGATACAATAAGGTTTGTAAGCGAAGACAATGAGTAACTTACTTCTATGCACATTTAACTTTGCAAACATCAAGTCAGGGTAACAGGAAATTCATCCTTCTAATCAAGCCCTATTAAGGTGGATTAGAGGAGAGGAGTTGGGTGGGTAATTGTGGGTTTTTTTTTTGTTTGTTTTTTGTTTTTTTTTTATGGCTCAGGGTGTGTCCTTACATCACTTTCAAAGGAAATAAACTTCATTCTCACCACAGGGTGGGCTGCTAAAGTAAGTGCCAAGATCAGCTTGAGAGGTTTTGAAGAAGAGATGTCAAGGTCAGTTCAGATGCTCACTGTCTTTGTATGAGTCTAAACATATTTATAAGAATGCATTGTTTCTGATGAATGGCTAAGTAGACTGAAGGGAAAACAAGGATGCACCTGGTGTCTTTCTACATCTTGGGATCACATTTCCTGGATATATTGTGCTACCTGGTTCCAGGAAGCCAACTGTCTGGTATTATCAGCTGCATAGCATCAGATATTTTTGTATTTAACTAGGCTAAGTGTCTGATTTATGATACCTGAGTTAAGGATTCAGTAAGGTCATTCACCTCAAAGAGACCAACACCCAACATGGATCAGTCTGTTAGTGCCCTGATGCGTGGCACTCAGGATTCTTTAATAGATCCCATGACTATTATTAGAATGAAATGTTGCTCTGTTGGTAGACCCCAATTCCTGTCTTCTTACAAAAACTTCAAAAAATGAAAAATAATTTTAATATAGGCTGGTAATAGGAGTAATGGCGCTTTTTTTTTTGGACAGCTGTAGACTTTATTTCCTGGGCCTGTTGTGAAGAGGCTGGAAAGTGGAAATAGTGTGGGTTAGGCTGGATTTTTTGTTTGTTTGTTTGTCCAGTCATATGTAAACTAGATAGAGAAATGAATTGTCTGCTCAGATTCTTGGAATGGTGATTTGAGGGAATTTTAATAAAAGGTCTGTTACAAAGATGTAGTCAGGGTTTAGGGAAAATAGCAAACCCGGTGCAGTGCCTCAGCAATTGTGACAATAGAGAGTTAGATCTTGAGGGGCAGAGGAAGGGAGAGGTAGGGACTCTAGGGTGAAGTGAGTCATTTGACAGGAGACGACTTGTAGTGACCTGACTGAAGGAAACAGGAAAATAAATGCCCTGACATTCCTTTCCGTTTGACCTCTACGGCTAGTTCCAAACCCAACCGGAAGCTTATTGGATGCTGTCCATATAGGCCAGATGCACAGAGCAAGGTAGAAAAGTGTGAGATGTAGATCCAAGTGGCAAAAAGAAGATATTGAGAGTCCACAGCCACGCTACCCTGAACACGCCCGATCCCATCTGGAGCCTGACTGCCTACGTTTGAATCCTAGCTCCAACACTGACTTGGGCAGGTGACTTACTCTCCTTGGGCATCATCTGTCAAAGAAGATAATCCAGGTGCTGAGCGCATGAGGTTGTTGTGAGGGAGTAAATGAACTGATGTTCGTAAAGCACTTAGACCAGCGCCTGGCACACAGTAACCATTATACATCTTTGCTGTTATTATTTACCGAAGTCCTGTACAGTATCCTGCAGCTGTGTTGATCTTTTTTAGGACAAATAATGTACATTGAGTTACCTTGGATTCCTATTGTTATTATTTTTCAATATTCCTTTAGTGTTTGGCTATAACCTGAGATTAAATATCCAGGTTGCAGTAACTGAATTGAGAACCTTAGGGCCCTCCCTTCCAACCAAGGAAGGCAGGGGACATTTTCCTGAATACCTTCATAACAACTAGGAGGGGCGGTGAGTTTCTTTATTGCAGAAGATGACTCACTGGGTTGACCCTGTGTGAATTAAATTTGTGATGGAAAAGTTTCATCAACTGTTTCTGTAGCTCCCACTAGACGAATCCCTTTAGGAAGCATTTTAAATGTACTATTGCACAGAATGGTAGAAACAAAAAATGAATCTTTGCCTTGGAACAGTGCCTTTTCTTGAGATTTATTATCTAATTAAGGAATTTCCTAATATAACAAGCATTTAAATTTTCCCAGGAACCAAAACAGAGCAGTAGTAATACTACAAACTGGCGTTTGTAAGTTACACTGCAGTTTACAAAGGGCCTTCACATTTATTGGCTTTGCTTCTTAAGCCTTTGCTTTAGCCATGGAAACTTTGAACATTATGTCCTTATATATGTATATATCACATGAAAATGGACTTTCTGGTTCAAGGTCAGCCCTACTCTGAGGTCACTCCAACGGAGGGAGGGATGCTGGCATTCTGAGGAGGACACTGTGAGGCTGCTTTATTAGTTTCTTTCTGAATTCCCTCCCTTCCTTGGGTGCAGGGCTCAACCACCCCTGTTGGAATTCTATTCCCAATGCAGAGTGTGGGGCCTCAAGACAGCCTTCTCTGACAGAATTTGTGATAATGTGGAGGAAGTCACCTAATGAGGGCTTTTAAAACAGAAGGAAGCACTGGAAAATTGAGAAGACCCTTAGCATAACTTTTATGTCCCACCATGATTGTGTGTGAAACTTGATGTGATGTCTGTGACCAATAGGTAGTGAAGTTTGGGGTTTCAAGTTCCACAATTTCCGCATTATATAATTCATCTAAGTGAAAATTAATGGATAGAGCCCTTCTTATTCAGTAGACCACATGCAACCTTCTCAGCAGTAGGGTTTCAAGAGGCCATTCAGAGAGCACTATAGCATAAATTCAGTCTCATTTTCACTACTACCAAGCTCTTTATACATACAACATTTGAAATAATCTCAAGGTGTGTATGTGTGCATGTGTGTATGCGTATGTGCTGTTTATCTCTCTTTCTACCTACCCTGCCTGTTCACTAAAAGTTGGTATATGTCAGGCTCTAAGCTGAGTTCTCTATACTATTTATTTTAAAATCATAGTATTATTATCGTGATGAGGAAACTGTGCCTGGCCTAAGCAGCTTAGGTAAGGTCTTACCGTTAGAATTTGTCCATAACCCATGCTCTTAACTGCAGTACTAAATCATTTGTACAAGCTTGAAACATTTCATTCCCAAATATTGACAAGAACAATAACCTCCACACAAATTTGAAATGTCATGAATCATGGTAAATTTATGGTAAAAATAAAGAACAACATACATTTTAATCAGATTATAGTATAAATTCTGATTACCTCTTTGGTTAGAAGTTTGGGGAGGAATTTGGTCATATCTGTTCTCTTGTGATTGGTGAGTGATGTAACAAAGGAATTGGCCTCAGTGGCTTCTGAGGAAAGAATGAATGAAGATTGAGATCTGACTCAAAAGAAATCATATCAGGATGGCAAAAAAAGGGACATTTTTAAAGCTTGCTCGTTCTTGGCCTGTACACTTCATGAAGATCTATTCCAGGTAATTAAGAATTTCCGGGAAGGTAGCATTATTCTACTCTTCTTACATTTGCATATGCCTTAATAGTTTCACATGACTGGTTTCTGCGTATCGTTCCAATCGCAGATCAAACGTTGTTTATGTGGAAATATCCTGGATGTATCCTTGAGCACCTCGCATCTCTAACCAGCTCCCTCTCTAGAGTTAGAGTCCCATAATGATTCTAACAAGAACCACTATCTGAAATTCTCTTTTTGATTTATTTTTCATCGTCTGTTTCTCCCCACTAGAATATAAACTCTACAGAGAAGGACTCTTGTCTTTGTTCTTTTCTGTGTCCTCAAATCTAGAAGACAGTGTGTAAATATTTGCTCATTAAATTAATATTCTAAAGCTCTTAAAGCACTCTGTAATATTAAGAATTTCAGCCATATGTCATTTCAAATGAGATTTATAAAGAGTTCTTAAAAGATTTAAAAATTCTTAAAATATAACGTGAAGAAAATTTAAAAGCTGCATACAGAATTTTAAATTCAGTATGACTTTAACTGTAAAAGCTTGATAGAGAAAAGCTTATAAAGATGTCAATATTAAATATGCTTCCTGTGGTGGTAGGTTAGGAGTAATTTTCTCTTTTACTTATATAACAGTATAATGAGCACACATTTCTTTTATAAGTTATTTTATAAAATAACCAAGAACTGAAAAAACTAAATAGGTCAATAATAATTTTCCAATGCCATAGTTTTTGCTCTCTGATATATTTTTAAATTACATATTAGAATATTAGAGATAGTTGTCACAATAATGATGATGGTGGTGACGACATTGAAAATGAGAGACAGTAAGAAAGCAAGAAATGAACAGAAAACTTGGGGGAAGTGGAGATGTGAAAATTTATTTGTTTGTTTGTTTGTTTGTTTAGCATAAACTTGTGCAAGCTCAATTAGCGATGTTTAGATTACCAGTTTTTCTTGTTCATTTAGCAGATGAGGTATAGAGAAAGGCTTGGAATATCCACCCAAGATGATCTGAAAATTTTGTGTTATATGGACAAATGGAAATCCGTTTGGGACTTGATGTAATGCTAATGTTTAAAAATATCTTGAGTTTATGGTAGGTGTATAAAAGGGATCAAAGTCTTTGGCCTGACTTACATGTCAGGCGGCTGGGCTGTAGTCAGGAACTGTGTCTTTTCAGATACCTTGTACCCCCGGGCCTAGTGGGGTGCCATGTACCTAAAAGGTGCTTGACTATTTTTTAATGTTAATATACTAGTCATGGTATTTTTCAATAAGATTTAATATATGGAGCCAAGTGTTATTCCTTCTGTTATTTTATGATACTGTCATGCTAAATTTCATATTACTGTTTTTCTTTTGAGGAAAAAAAGTTATCTAACCAAGAGACTGAATCTTCTATTTCACCTAGAGTCATTCGAATGGGTTGACGATATTTACCTTCATATTTTAGAGTCTTATAAATGGCTATGTCCAATTGAAATTAGGTCAATTTATATATACACATATAGAAATGATCTCAATGTTTCGCTAGAGTATAAAAAGAAAAAGTACAAAAGTTTAAAAACCTGTTTCAGTAGTGGGACTTTAAACCTCATTCTAAATGTTATATGGGATGGCGGAAAGGTATTTCTTCTACTCCAACCTATTTTATTTTCAATTGTGAAAATATATCTAAATATTCCTTTTAACTCTATGCTACAGTGCCAATTGTTATGAAATCTTACATTTCTTTAAAGCATTGATTCTCAACTTGGGCCGCCTATTGAAATCACCTGAGGGAGCATTACAAAATACCGGATGCCTGCTTTTCCAGCCTAGATATTCTGATCTAATTGATCTGGGGACAATCCGAGCATCCCGTTGTGTAAAAGCTCCAGAGGTGATTCTAATGCTAAACAGGTTGAGAGCCACTGATTAAACCGTTAACACACTTATCTACTTACAACATGCTCTTGTTTTCCAAACAAACTAACATGTTGACTCTTGCGAGATCAGGATCTGTGTAACTGGCACTGACCGATTTACAGAAAAGATCCTTCCTAACATCTGTACAAGATTTCTAGATGATGAAAAGTTTTCCCTTTTAGACTGAATGTCAAGCAGATCATTTGCCTTCATGTTTGGGTTACTGTGAAGGGTAATTCTGTAGCTTTGCCACTCTCCTTCATTCTTCTTTTTTAAAATTCCTCTTAGCATTATGTTCTGATCTGTACCTCACTGAGGCTGACTTGATGTTTCCCTTTTCAGAAGTGCATCGAAGAGGATTAGCACTTTGAAGACTTTATTCTTTGACTCAGAATTTTAGGATGAAATTGTAAAATGAACTTATGAGAAAGTTAAAGTAGGAATAGCATATTGAACTCACCAAAATATACCCTCTGGAACTCATAAAGAGGGAAGAAATTTGAAAATTTTCATAGGACTCTGCCTTATGTAGAATAGGAAATGAAGCAAGATAGTCTTCATTTCCCAGGATTCAGACATCTGAGTCATGTTCAATTTGGAGCTGACAGGTCTATCTGAAGGAAAAATTAGTTTAGAAAATTTGGGGGAAAGATATCCATTGTTTTTGAACTTTGTTTCCTTTAGTTTGGTGGTTTAAAAACATTCTTTATATATTGAATTAGTAGTGAATTATTGAGTGGAGACTTAAGGGATTTTATGCTTTTTACTTTTCATATACTGATGCAATTTTAAATTTAAAATATAGCTTTGAGGAAACTCAGATGATCTTTAGCATATTGTCAAGAAGGCATAAGACAAATATAAATAATAGAACCTCTAAATGCGGGCCAAATAAAAATAAGACATAACATCTAAGGTCTATTACTCAGGGTGTAGTTGAGAATGCACTAGAGCCTTACGTTACTAAACAAGCCAAATTCATTTACCTGAACTATCTAGAACCATTTTAAGTCAGTTTGTCTTGATGTAGGTTTTCTAGCTCTGTGCAAAAGGGTGGGAGGGAAGGTGTGTGTGGTTTTTTTTTTTTATTGTGCACTTGCCAAATAAAATGACATTGATGTGTCACAAATGAATTAAATCTATGCTCGTTCTTTATTATTGCTACAACAACTGCTTCTTGAATAAATGAAAAGCAAATCTAGTAACCTGTTTAAGTTAACTTGCCAGCTACTAAGAGAGTATCTGCAAACTTAGTGATTCTTCTAAGGTGGCTACGGGCTGACTGAAGAGTCATCTTTTTGTTAGTGAGATAGTGATAGGCAGTGGCAATCTATACTGCATTAATCATAGTTATTATTGTGTACATAAATTGACGGAGATGAACCTCTAAAGGAGATAATGGCAGAGTGGCAGTTCATTAGCCTATACAGACTAATTAAACATCTAATTAGATTCTTACTAGGAAATACCGTTATGTGATTATGAGTCTAAAGTGACTCAGTAAGCCCACAAATTGGATTTTCTGGATCTTAAATTCTCATGAAAATCATAGTGAAAATCATAGTATTTGAAGAGTTAGCTTGGTCTCAAAATATTAAATGATAAATTTAGGGCTTAATTAGATGTCATTTATTTCTACATTTATTAATTAAGTAGTAAATTCTAGGATCCCTATTTTCCTTTGTTATCGAAGTTTTAAAATCATCATACCCTGAGAGCTTGCTATTAAGTCAGACGCCAGGCTAAGCAGTGAACATGCATCATATTGGTGAATCTTTACAATGACACCAAGAGACAGGGACCATTATTCCTCTCTTATACCCATGAGATACTTAGATGTGATACTTAGAACTACCATTTAAAAGTTATATAAAGATGCATAAAATTAATAAGACAACAGACGAAATTGAGCTGCCACACTTAGGAAGTGGTAGAACCTATACATTATCAACAAGCGAACCATGTTCTATAGCAAAATAAAAACTCATTTGGTGTTAAAGTAACAAATCAATATTCTATAAACACTGGTTCTATTCATTTTTCCCAATGCTATGCTCTTTGAGAGCTGTTTATAATTATTTTTAAGTTGCCTGCTCTTATTGTTTTGAACTGTAATCTAACTTATTCTGGCACAGGCTTTTTGACATGACCTAATTTCCCTGGCCAGGCTGAAACTTAGGGAAGAGGGCTCTTAGGATCCTAATTGTTTATAGCAGAGTTTCTCAACCACGAATTATTAACATTTGTACCACATTATTCTTTGTTTTGAGGGGCTTCTCTGTGCATTGTAAATGTTGAGCAGCATCCTACCCACCAGATGCCAAGAGCAAACTTCCCTCTTCCCCGCTCCTAATTGTGACAACCATGAATGTCTCTAGACTTTATCAAAAGTCCCTGTTGTGCAAAATTGTTCTTGGTTGAGAACCTCTGGTTTATAGGGTCAAGAAATTTTATCGAATATTTTACTAATCATAACTATTATCACCGCTGTTTTACGGTTGACGTGCTATATAGTGGTTTTCAAAGAGAAACTGCACTAGGCAAAGTTAAACAGACAAGGCAGACTTTAATCAAGACTATTGCAATGGGGAGAGGGATTGAACCCAATTCAACTGAAACAAAAGGCAGAAGAGTTTTTAAATAATGTACTGAGCTAGTGGAAAAGTACTGGAGAGCCTTAGTGGAGATGCTGATCCATGTGCGATGTGTTCAGACAATCCGTGTTTGCTAATTGATGTTTTTGGAAGTTAGGCTCCTACCTTTCTTTCCACAGAGACTGGAAGATAGAGGTGCGCTCTTTCTTAACAATTATATTTCAAAGGGATGGCTTCCAGGTCCTCGAGGAAGACATTCTCGGATTGTAAAAGTGGCCAGAGATGGGAAAGATTTGTTTATTTAAAAAGTAGAATATGAATGTACAACTGCAAGAATATATAATTATAATTGCTTCTTGAAAACCCACTCAATTCCCAAGTCTTTCTGTAATCCCCTGACCTCACGAGAAGGGAGACTCAACTTCTCTGGTGTACTTTCTCTATCCTGTCGTGTCCAGGATAAACCAGAGGTCATTAAATCAGCCTTATCAGAAGTACATAGATTTTCAAGTGTCAAATTGGTCTGTAGTTTATTGTGTTTTGCCCTCAGCCTTCAGTAAGGTTCCTCACAGTCTTGCCAAGCCCTACATTCATGCATGTTCTCCTGTGCTTGGCCTCTCTAGCTTCTAAAGTGCCAGCTGTTGGTTTGACTCAGAATTGACAGAAATCTTAGAGCTCGTTGAGGAGTAAAGGTTGCTCCTAAGTTTATTTTGCTATATTTCCAGAATCCAGTCTGCTTCTCAAAGAGAAGAACATTTTCTAAGTCTACAGAGAAGCATGTTTGGGGAGCCTGAGACTAGGCAGGTGATTTGGCCTTCAGGTTCTCATTAGTGACCTCGATGAAAGTCATGTTATGGAGTGACAGAGTTTTGTTCAGATCGTAGGACTGAGGTGAGGAAAAAAGAAGGAAGAGAGTACACAGATTACTCATTCAAGATATAATATGATTTAAATGCTTTCTTAACAGCCTACAAGTGTGATCTTTTTTATTGGTTATAGGAAATAATACCTGGAGGATTTTTGAATTGGTAATTGTTTTTTTGCAGTAACAGGGACCCCTGTGGGGTGATGGATAACAACATTATCAGGATAAGTAATTCCATGAGATGCCTGAACAGTCAAATATTAAGTTTTCTGGTAAAAACAATTTCTCCTCCTATGCGGTATGTCATAGGCAAAAGATAGCCTTTACATAAAATCACTAAAAAAAGCAAAATTATCTCATAACCTGAGTAACATAATGAAATCTTAGTTGGCTTCGGTGAGTCTATCCAACATAGCAGACTATATGTTATTTATACATTTAGATAACACAAACCCTCTTATAAATTTTATTTTGCATTACTTTAAGTCATCGTATTTCCTAATTAAACCTCCTTTTGATCAAATGATACATGCTAAAAATAACTCCTTGCTGTCAAGCATTTGGTTTTTGTGATTTTTGTATGATTGCAATCTCTATTAAATATTTTTTCTCTCTCATAATGCTGGGTATTTTGTTTCTTGATAAGTAAACACCAGAGCTTTTCTGAGTGGCATTAAATCTCAGTTCCAGCTCCTGACATAGGTCAAATCATTTTTATGGAACAAATATTTTTCTTCATCCTTGAAGATCCAGGGCAGATCATAGGAATAAAGGAACAGCTTCTGCATTATCCAACTACAAAGATGCTGATAACCAATCAATACAGGGAGAAAAACCTTTCCAAATCACTTTTCAAAATGCTTTGTACATTTTGGAAATTTGCTTCCTCCTCTTAAAATCTGAGACTAGATATTTACAAAGGAACATAAGTTTGCCTTTAGGTCGCTCCTTTTATATTTGACAATTCCAGCTCATACTTTTGTCTTCTAGTATTCAAATAATACATCGTAAAGATCTCATTTAAATCAGAGCATTCAAATAAGACTTTTTAAATGCGTAGATGCTTTGTAATGACGGTTGGCTTTCTCACGAAACTAGTCATCTTCAACTTTTAAGGTAAGGCTAATTCTCTTCATTTATTTCTGTGTCACTTTGCTTGTGGGAAGTGATTTTTACCCATTAGAAAAATGATGTGATTAGTAAAGGCTGGTAGATCTGAGTGGTGGTTATATATAGTTTGGGTTGGCATTTTTGGGACACTGACTTATTTTCCAGATGAAATCACCCAAAAAGGGCAATATAAAAATATGAAATAAGTTGCAAGATAGAAATAAGCTGGTTATGTTATGATTTCACGTACTTTCAAAGGCTCATAAAAACAACTAAATTATATTTTTTGACTGCAATTTGGTCTTTTCATTTGTAAATACTTGTCTCATTTTCTGTGCCGAATAAGTTACTCAGATAACTTCAAATAGTCATCTACTTAAGCTTATTTTTAAGTGT
Organism: Pteropus vampyrus; assembly: GCF_000151845.1. Lineage (NCBI taxonomy): Eukaryota > Metazoa > Chordata > Mammalia > Chiroptera > Pteropodidae > Pteropus > Pteropus vampyrus. The sequence goes on from NW_011889010.1 coordinate 1,437,799, forward strand.
TTTTTATTTTCTCTAAATGTCTCAGGTGGTGGTAGGTGGGCACATATTAGAGATGAGTCTTTTCATCCTTCTATTTGGCAACGTGCCATTAATGCTATAGGTTTTCAGTACAATGACTAAAGCCAGTGGCAATATACTGGAAGGAGAAGACGGAGTCTATTATTGGAAAATACAGTTGTTTCAGGATAATGTTGAAAAAGTTAATGACATTGAAAGCAAACCAAGAATTTATATGGTTTTGCTTTTGTAAGTGTCGTGCTTTTTGTGGATATAATTATTTACGACTTTGATCTTTGGTTTGTTTATCCTGTGCTTAGCCAATAAAGCATTTCCTTGAAATATACTTTAGGTGAGGCAGCGATTAAACACTATGACACATTTTGTAGATTTAAAAGCCTGTTTGGAAGTCTTGGAGTTTATTAATCTCTTCTGTATGAATTTGAGGTTTTTCATCATTAACAGATGTCGCCTTTATTCTCTGCAGTTTTTTTTTTTTAAATGTAAATTCTCCACGAGACGATGTTACAAAAACATATTAGACTGGAAATTGGTTTTACTAAACGTCAAGATAAATATAACTTGGGCAGATTGCATTGCTTGTTGGTTCGGCTATATGAGTCAAACAGTTATATAGTTAGGCTAGGAGAGCTAGGACTCAAAATTGTCTATCACCTGCTATTAGTCACAACTGGAGTAATGAATGGATGTGACATGGCTAATAAAATATCAGTTAAAAAGGCCTGTTTTAGATGGGCATGCTAGAGAAACATAGTGACCGCAAATATTCATATATGATATTTGCAAAGTAAGGCAAAAAACAAAACAAAAAAACTAAAACTAAAATAAATAAAAGGTATCACCTTATGAATTATAGATTCATTTTATTCTGATTATAAATTTATAAACATATTTTAAATATATCCCTTGTTCTTTTTCTTTTCTTTTTTCTTTTTTTTTTTTTTTTGGTTTTGGTTTATTTGTTTTGTTTTGTTTTTGCTATTTACTAGTTTGTACTTCTGTCTCCTCAAAATGTAACAGTGAATCTACATCGTTCCAACTTATGTTATAAATATCAGTCTTAAAGTTATGTTTCACATTGTATCAAATATTGTCAGGTAAATCTGTTGTTAAGGAATTCATTATTGTGATAAAGTTAAGGCTTAATTATTTACTCTAATGGACTGAAGCAGACATGTGAATAATTCAAAGTATGATCAATTCAAAGTCACTTAAACATTATGTTTAGGAATATATTTGCTGCAAATATTACAGTTAATATCTTTATTACATAAAGGATTTATCCAATCAATAGAAAAAATGATATTCTAGTAAAGGTAGGCCAAAAGTTGTTAGAGAAAATACAGCCAATCAAAAATATACTTTTTATAATATACTTTTAATCTATATTAAAAATGTATAAAATTTTATATTAAAATATTTAAAAATTTTTAAAATGGAGACTCTTATGCACTAATGGTGGAAATGTAAACAGGAATGACCACTTTGGAAGTCTGACATAGATACTAAAGATGAGAACATCGTGTACACCATGACCCAGCAATTCTAATACTACACACACCTAATGAACATGTTTCTATATTTACAAAAAGACAAAAGAATTTTCAAAGCAGCACTCTTCATTATAGCAAGAAAATAGGTATTCTTCAAATACCCATTAACCATAGACTGCATAAATAAATTTTGGTGTAATCATTCAATGGAATACTCTACAGCAATGAGAATAAACATACAAGGAAGTGGATGAATATCTCTAAAGAATAATATTGCGCAAAATTAGCCAGAGAAAAACAAAGAATATATAGAATATAATTTTACTTGTATAAAGTTCAAAACTGGCAAAACTGGACTTCTGCTTTGAAGTACAGTGTAGTAAGTTATGTGAGGCCAGTAAAAGTGCTGACAGAACTAGAAACTCTGCAAAAATTTCAAAAATCAGATTTTATTTTCTTTTCCGTTTTAGATGAGGCAACCCTTGGTTGACCTCACAGATTGCAAGGACCTTGTCAGCTTACAATCCCTTATTTTTTATTTCTTACGCCTACAGCACCTGGTCTTCCTAGGTGGTCTCCCATCCAAGTACTAACCAGGCCTGACCCCGCTTAAGCTTCTGAGATCAGATGGGATCGGGCTTGTTCAAGGTGGCAGGCCACAGACACAAAAATCAGATTTTCAATGATAACCCGAAAGCTGTGGAATCGATGAGTACTAAACACACTGACAGACCAGAGAGGGGAAAACATTTCTGAAGTGAGCCGAGGACAGCATCTGTTTGTTCCTCTGAGGCATCTTCCTGTCTGATGGGGAGGCTGAGGCTCAGGGGTTTGTCCAGAAGCAGCAACACTCCACAGTCTTAGTGCTTACTCAGCACAGAAATAGCAAAGCGAGTGAAATCAGGGACTTCACACACACACATCTGGTTTATTGTGCAGTACATTTTGAAAGAAACTAAAGTGCTAGACCAAAAGTCTCTGAAATTACAGTGAAATTGCCCCCGCATCAAAATTTTAATTTAAAAGAATAGAAAACCCTAGTGGAAAAATGTTAACGGGGAATCGACAATGAGGGGCTACAAGCATGTTTTTTCCATGCATACTTAGAGAATCCAGACTAACCACAGATGGAGTATAGAGGACGGAGAAACTGGAGGAAATTCTTGCTTTTTTTTTTTTTTTTGGCCGTTTATCGATTTGTTTCTCCGCCTTTTCAAAGATTAATTCTAAATTCATGATATCCCTAATTTTCTTCATTGTGAAACAAAATAAAATACTTAGTGTGTACGAGTATGTAGAGAAACTGGTATTCTATTGCATAACTAATACACTGATACAATTGTTATGGAAATAATTATATATACATTATGTATAACATGTATTATATACAATATATGCTCTATATGACATATATCGTGCATTATATATAACATATATCATATATGTGAATATAATTTTATCTTCCTTTTGTTCTCAAAACAAATTTGAGATTACTTTTTCAGTATTTTCAAGAACCGGAAATATTTTCCTACCCTTTGATCAATTTCTAGGAATCACATGGAAACATTACTAAAGTTTTTGAGAAATATA
>NW_011889010.1:1440949-1442131 GCF_000151845.1 Pteropus vampyrus
AACATTACTAAAGTTTTTGAGAAATATACTTATAACTTTATAATAGATAAAAATGCTTAAATAACATATATTAGTTAATACAAAATTTTAATTCATGTACCATATTGGAACATTGTAGAATATTAGTCATTAAGATGCCTATGATATAAGACTTCTTTTTCCACCATGACAGAATAACTGGTTTTCAACTTATCCTCCTACTGTAAAGCAACGAGCAAACTGAACAAAATATAGTAAATGACTGTCTATTGTCACCAGGCAATAGACAATGCAAAAATTTGATCTTTGTAAAAAGGAAAAAATATTAGGTGAGCCTCACATTCCTTCCATGTTTTGACTTGGAGCAGGGAAGTAATCCCACACAGAGTGGAGATCTCATTGAGAAGAGAGGGAAAGATTGAGTTTGGGGCTGAAGTATTGATGCAAGAATAGGGTGAGGTTTCATGTGAGGCAAAGCGTAGAACAGGGATCCCAGAAACTGTGCAGTGCTAGAGGACATGATTGTTCAGTTATCCAGAGTGGACTAACCCTGCTGGATACTTCAATCAGTTGAAACCTCAGAAGGATCATGCTTTGGGAATAAGGACCAAGCTACAGAGTAAAGGCCACACCCTACTCTGAAACCAAAATAAATATTTCCTAACTAAGAATTAAAAAAACAAAAAGCCTGATGGAATCGAGAGGGTTCTATTATTTGCCTGTGAAAACTGAACTCAATATTATTTAAAGCAAAACACCATGCTCGAGGCTCCTTTCAGTGTAAGATCTATAATATCTAGCATAAAACAAAATAAAACAAAAAATTTTGGCCATGTGAAGAAGGAAGGAAATGTGGTCCAAAACCAAAAGAAAAAGTAGTCAACAGAAACAAAAACAGTGATGACTATGATGTTGACAATAAAATACTAAAATCAGCTCTTATAACAGGTTATTTATAATAACTATTTGATTGCTATCATAAATATGTTCAACAGTTTAAAGCAACTATAAGAAAATTGTCAACAGAGAATTGGAAGCTACTGAAAGAATCATATCAGAATTCTAGAACTAAAAAATACAAAATCTGAACTTTAAATACATTACTGAGTGGGATTAAGAGCAGGATGAAACTGCAGAAGAAAGGGTGAATGAACACGACAAGATCAACAGAAATTACCCAATCTGAACAACAACAACAACAAC
>NW_011889010.1:1442181-1445018 GCF_000151845.1 Pteropus vampyrus
AGAAAAAGTAGTCAACAGAAACAAAAACAGTGATGACTATGATGTTGACAATAAAATACTAAAATCAGCTCTTATAACAGGTTATTTATAATAATTATTTGATTGCTATCATAAATATGTTCAACAGTTTAAAGCAACTATAAGAAAATTGTCAACAGAGAATTGGAAGCTACCGAAAGAATCATATCAGAATTCTAGAACTGAAAAATACAAAATCTGAACTTTAAATACATTACTGAATGGGATTAAGAGCAGGATGAAACTGCAGAAGAAAGGGTGAATGAACACGACAAGATCAACAGAAATTACCCAATCTGAACAACAACAACAACAACACAAAAATGTTTCAAACAAATGCAGTCTCAATTACATGTGAAGTAATGTCAAAAGGTCTAGTATATAAAAATAGAGTCTCAGGAAAAGGGGAGGAAGAGGCGGGGCAATAAAATGTCCAAATAAATAATGGCCCCAAACTTCCTAAATTTGCTGAAAATAACACAACACAAATGATATGGATACAAAAGAAATCACTTCTAGTCATATCATAGTTACACTGCTGAAAAAACAAAAATAAAGAAAAAATATTGAGAGCAGCCATAGAAAAAGTACACATTACGTATAGGAGAACCACGGTACACATTGTGGATGACTTTTTAAATCAGAAACAATGGCAGCTAGAAAACAATGGAACGATATCTTAAAGGTTTTCAAATCCAACAAAACTTGAGGTTTAAATAACGTTTTTCAATTTGAGAGAATTCTTGCAGAATTGTACTACGAGAAAAGTTAAAGTAAGTTCCTCCAGCTGAAGAGAAGTGATACCAGACAGGGACTCATATCACCAGGAAAGAATGAAGAGCACTGGAGATCCTAAGTATAAATATATTGGTAAACATGAAAACTTATATTTAATATGTTTATTGTTTTCTTTAATGGAAAACCGACTATTTAGAGCAGAAATAATAATACCATCTGTGGATTATATGACAACAGTAGCACAAAGAAAGGTAGGTAGATAGGATCATGCTATCTTTTTAAGATTCTTACATTTTACCTGAAGTAATACAACAATAATTAGAAGTAGAGTGTGACAAATTAAGGATGTAAATTGTGATCCTTAGAACTACCATTTAAAAATGATATAAAGATGCATAAAATTAATAAGACAACAGAAGAAATGAAATAAAATATATGCTATCTACAAAACTCTTAATATAAAGACGTATTTTGAAGTAAAAACATGGGAAAATACATAACATGCAAATAGTAATCAGAAATAGAAGGCCAATGTAGCTTTATTAAATCAGACAAAGTAAACTCGAAGACTAGGATTATTACATGAAAAGGAGAAATATTTCATAATGATAAAAGGTCCAGTATATCAAAGGATGTAGCTATTCTACATATGGATGCACCTGAATAACAGAGGTTAAAATACACTAAACAAAAATCAACAGAACTAAAAGGAGAATACATAAATGCCTGATCATAGTTTTTAACAACTACTCTCAGTAATTGACAGTCAAAACAAACAAACAAAAAACAAAGCTAAGTATATTAAAAACTCGAAAATGCCATCTATCAAATCGATCTATTTATATTTGTAGAATACAATTTTCAACATCTGCAGAACACACACTTCTCCAGTACTTACGTAACACTCACCAAAATAGACAATATGCTGGGCCTTAAAGGAAGTTTAACAGGTTACAAAAGAATGACATTTGACAAAGCAGTTTCTCTGACCACAATATGTAAAGTTGAATTAAGTTTAGAAAAAAAGGATACCTGGAAACTCACCAAATATTAGGGAATTAAGTAATATATCTAAGTAACTCATGGATCAAAGAAGAATTCCCAGGGCAAATTTAAAAACGCTTTGATCTAAATCAAAATAAAAACACAACGTAATAAAATTTATGGGATTCAACTAGAGCAGTGTTTGGAAACATAAACAAGTTTAAATGCTTATTAGAAAAGAAGAAACCCTTAAAATGAGTGACCTAAGTTTTCGCATTAAGAAGCTAGAAAAAGAAGAGCACATTAAAACCAAAGTTGAAGAAAGGAAATAATAAACACAAGACAGAAAAGCAATGAAATAGAAAACGACAAAAAGGTAAAAAGGCTAGAAATTATTTCAAAAGATTAATTAAGGTGATAATCTCTAGCTGATCAAGAAAAAGTATAAATTACCAATGTTGGATTTGAAAGAGAAGGTAATAGTATATATTCCAAAGTTATTAAGAGAAAGGTAAATGAATATTATGAAAAATGAACAATTTTTAGATCATTAAATTTTACAGTTTAGATGAAATGGAGAATTTCCTTTAAATCAGTTTGTCAAAACTGACACAAAAATAAAAGATGCGAGCCGTCTTATATCTGGTAAATTACATTTGTAATTCAAAACCTTCCCATATATAAAACTCCAGGCCAATGTGGCTTCACTAATGAATACAAGCATATATTTAGGGAGGAAAAATTTTAATTTTATACAAACTTTATAAAATATAAGAGGACTGAGCACTTCACAACCAACTTAGTAAAGTCATCATGATTCCAAAATTAAAGACATTAGAAGAAAATACATTCCATTATCCCTCATGAACAGAGATGAGAGACCTTAACAAAATATTGGCAAAACAATTCTGTTATATATAAAAAGGATAATTTATTATGAACATTTGGAGTTTATCCCAGGAATACAAGATCGATTTAACATTCAAGAATTAGGAGGGAGATAGATGGGGTAAAAGGGATCAAATACATGGTGACATTAAAGAATTAAAAAAAATTGAACTTAAAAAAATAAAAATAAAAATTTGATAAATCTCAAA
>NW_011889010.1:1446751-1449093 GCF_000151845.1 Pteropus vampyrus
AAATGCACAGAAGTTACAGCAATGCTATTCTAATGCAGACAGGTCAGTAGTGGCATAAGCAAAGACAAACAGGTCAATGGATGAAAATAGTGTTCAGAAATATACCTGCATTTAATGGTCAGTTGATTTTTGATATAGGCACCAAGGCAATCACTGAGGAAATTCTTCGTAATAAATGTTTCTTGGACTGAATAAATCCATGTAATAAAATGAGCAGCAGCTCTTACTCATTAGATGAACTGCATTCCAGTTTGCAAGTGCTGAATTCCAAAGAGCTAAAATATAAACCTTCTAAAAACAAACAAAGTAGACTGTTATCATGAACCTGTGCAGGAAATGATATCTAATATATGATTTTTAAAAAAGCACAAATCATTAAAAGAAAAATTGGTAACTGGAGTTTATAAATATGTAAAACTTCTCTTTGAAAGATACCCTTAGGAAAACAAAATGGCAAGCCGCAGAAGAGGAGAAATCATTCCAATAAAATGTGTTTCAGTAAAAATATATTTGATAAAAGTGTATCCAGAATATAAACACTGCTATCGCACAATAAGAAAATGATAAACTTCCCAATTAAAAATGAGAAAATTATTGGAACAGATAGTCTCACATGAACAGGTAACAAATAGGTGAGAAACATATGGAAAATGCTTAAAATTACAAATCATCAGGAAAAGGCAAATTAAAGCCACGATTGTCACTACACCTGAACTAAATCTCTAATACGAATAAGAAGACTAACACCACCAAATGTTTGCGAGAATGTGAAGCAACTGGAATTCTCAGACTTTGCTGGCGGGAGTGTGAAGCGGCCTTCTACGTGGTCATAGAAGGAGCCAGGATCCTCCCTCGGGCAGCTCTGGACTCGGTGTCTTCCTCATTCAGCTAGTGGGGAGGGAAGGAGGACACGGATGATAGTAAAGGAGGATGTTACAGACCGGGTCTGGGATAAGTGCACAAGGCCTCTATCTGCATGTCACTCATGCGGATGCACCTAATTACAAGGAAAGTTTGGAATTCCTGTGTGTCTAGGTGCGTGCACAGAGCAAGGGGCAAAGGGTTTGGTGAATGTCTAGCCTTATTCGCACTGCTGTTTAGTCATGGACAAATACGGGAGGCGATTTGTATAACGAGGGGAACACGAGTTTGAGAGTTTGTTAGTTCTAGTAATAAAAGCTTGTTACTTTGGACAATAAATTTAAAATATAGTGGGTTAAGAGCATGGGTTTAAAATTAAATGGATTCATTCAAATCTCAATTTCTTAACCTAGCCGAGTTCCTAATTAAACCATTTCATGCAGTGGACATTAAAATAGGCAGCTATTGATACATTTACTAGATCTTAGAGGTTGAGTTTTTACTTTTGTTAAATAGAAACCATGATACCTGCTCTTATACGCTCTATTATTATCCTGAAGATCAAATGAGATACTGTCTCTGAACTATGTTATAAAAAATAAATTATTTTCCTTTTCAACTGACAAAGGAATATTGATCTATATGATGTTTTCATAGAACATAAAACAGTCTTTGAATGAGTATCATTTACTGTTTTTTTTTGTAGACCACAGAGAGACAATACACATAAAAAACAAAAACAGAGTTTTTTTTTTTTTAAATGAGAAAATTCCCACTCCCGTGAGGTGTTCATAAAAACATTTAAATGAAGATTGAGGCTATGCCTGGAATCTGATTCTTTGTTCTTTTTTCTCAGCTTTTCCGCCTAAGATCAAAGTCTCCTCTATCAAAGTAACTTTATATCTCCCTTAGTGTCAGGTTAAAAAATGTATCTGTGCATGTCTCCTCTGAAAGCTATTTCCATTCCACAGAAAGGAGCTGACTAATCTCCAGAAATCCCATACAGAGCAAGGATGCTCTGACGAGTAGTCAGATATCACGGCTTTAGCACTCTAAATGACAAATTAACATTCTGATAACTTCAGTTCCCTCTTGCTTGTACAGATGTTTTAAAAATAGAGAGCATTATTAATCAAAACTTAAACACAAGACCCCTAATTGCAATTGTTGTCATGATATCTGAATAAAGAGATCCTTTTTATCCTGAAGAATTCCTTAATTTACAGATGTTTTCTTTCAGAAAATTAGATACTAGCTATTGTTTAAATTGCTTCTTCCTCTCCCCACCCCTCGCCAAATATTCTGGAATTTAATTGGTGATATGCTCATACCCTTCTAATTCTTATGTTTGATTGTAATTGGATGTCTTAAATTATAGTTATTGGTTGTTGTGGCTTTCAACCCTAAAGACAGGCCATATCCAATATGCCCTTTAATAACTGTCTATGACTCAGTTTTCAATACATTTGACACAGTTTTGC
>NW_011889010.1:1449143-1460044 GCF_000151845.1 Pteropus vampyrus
TAAGTGCACAAGGCCTCTATCTGCATGTCACTCATGCGGCTGCACCTAATTACAAGGAAAGCTTGGAATTCCTGTGTGTCTAGGTGCGTGCACAGAGCAAGGGGCAAAGGGTTTGGTGAATGTCTAGCCTTATTCGCACTGCTGTTTAGTCATGGACAAATACGGGAGGCGATTTGTATAATGAGGGGAACACGAGTTTGAGAGTTTGTTAGTTCTAGTAATAAAAGCTTGTTACTTTGGACAATAAATTTAAAATATAGTGGGTTAAGAGCATGGGTTTAAAATTAAATGGATTCATTCAAATCCCAATTTCTTAACCTAGCCGAGTTCCTAATTAAACCATTTCATGCAGTGGACATTAAAATAGGCAGCTATTGATACATTTACTAGATCTTAGAGGTTGAGTTTTTACTTTTGTTAAATAGAAACCATGATACCTGCTCTTATACGCTCTATTATTATCCTGAAGATCAAATGAGATACTGTCTCTGAACTATGTTATAAAAAATAAATTATTTTCCTTTTCAACTGACAAAGGAATATTGATCTATATGATGTTTTCATAGAACATAAAACAGTCTTTGAATGAGTATCATTTACTGTTTTTTTTTGTAGACCACAGAGAGACAATACACATAAAAAACAAAAACAGAGTTTTTTTTTTTTTAAATGAGAAAATTCCCACTCCCGTGAGGTGTTCATAAAAACATTTAAATGAAGATTGAGGCTATGCCTGGAATCTGATTCTTTGTTCTTTTTTCTCAGCTTTTCCGCCTAAGATCAAAGTCTCCTCTATCAAAGTAACTTTATATCTCCCTTAGTGTCAGGTTAAAAAATGTATCTGTGCATGTCTCCTCTGAAAGCTATTTCCATTCCACAGAAAGGAGCTGACTAATCTCCAGAAATCCCATACAGAGCAAGGATGCTCTGACGAGTAGTCAGATATCACGGCTTTAGCACTCTAAATGACAAATTAACATTCTGATAACTTCAGTTCCCTCTTGCTTGTACAGATGTTTTAAAAATAGAGAGCATTATTAATCAAAACTTAAACACAAGACCCCTAATTGCAATTGTTGTCATGATATCTGAATAAAGAGATCCTTTTTATCCTGAAGAATTCCTTAATTTACAGATGTTTTCTTTCAGAAAATTAGATACTAGCTATTGTTTAAATTGCTTCTTCCTCTCCCCACCCCTCGCCAAATATTCTGGAATTTAATTGGTGATATGCTCATACCCTTCTAATTCTTATGTTTGATTGTAATTGGATGTCTTAAATTATAGTTATTGGTTGTTGTGGCTTTCAACCCTAAAGACAGGCCATATCCAATATGCCCTTTAATAACTGTCTATGACTCAGTTTTCAATACATTTGACACAGTTTTGCCAGACATGTGTATTTTCAGAATGTCTTTCTATTTAGCGTTAATGCTGATAATCTTATTTCCTTAAAGCAGTTCCTTTGCCTTCGCACTGTGAAACTTGTCAAACAAATTCATATTACGTGTGTTAAGTCATATCGATCTCGAAGTTGTTCGTGTTTACACTGACGCTGTTGCTCGGCTTCTGTGTCCAAGTTCGTGAAGTTTTCCATGTTAATCTGACTACATATGGCAGCCTTTACGCTTCATTCATAACGGTGCTGTTTTCTGGATCTTCTCAAGTTTTAAATACTCTTCTTAAGTTACAGTGATAAGAACTATACATGATGTTCTAGGATAGGAAACATTTTCTGGTATTTTTGTAGTAAGCCTCTCATTCTCTAGTTCTTATCAACTGTTCCTTCACTGAGATCTATGTTCCCGAGCAACAGTCTAAAGTTAATTTTCAGACCCCATCCCAGCCCTTTCTAATTAATTTGGAGCCCTGGATTCTTTAGGTAGGTCACCTTTTCAGTATTTCATTTTCCTTTAATATCCAAGTAGCAATAATCTTGAGTCCTGATTCGATACAATGGCAAGAAATCTAGGTCTCTCCCCAAGAATTTCTGAGACTCTTTAGTGAGCATTCATGAATTCCATAGAAATATTCTGGTTGTTGCTCGTCACTCTAGACCTGGTGTCTTTCCCGCTGCCCGTAATTATATAGCTGCATTAATCCTGTCTTAGCTCCTTGCTTTCCAGTTTGACTCAAAATATACACTCTACATTAGTCCATAAAGCACAAGATTTCAAGTTTGCAAACTTGACTAATAGCTCAGCAAAACTATGATGCAAAAATGAAACCCTAAAAGTGAATATCAGATGCCACCATTTCTTAAGTCTATTAGTAATATCCACTTCACTGAGAGTTCTCATTGATCTTTGCTCCATGAACCTAAACAATGCCATGAGAAGGAGGTATTCTGGCAAAGGGGTAAAGAAAAAACTGGACCACAAAACATTCTATCCTGACTCTATCATCTTTTCTAGGATATTCAGCACAGTATCTGAACATAATGACGCTCAACAAACAGAAATTGCTTTTTGCAGGCTGAGCAGTGTGATTATGTACTTTGTACTACTCAGCTAACTATTGTGAGACCCTTGATATTAACCTGTGGATAGAAGCAGAAGCATAACATGAGTTCAGGCGTTATTATTGGTTCCTACCATTATGACCATGATTAGTTTTGTATTCCTGGAGACTATTACACTCCTCTAAATAACAGTTCTTTTTTTACAGGACCCTTATTTCTGGAGACAATGCATAAAGAAGCCAAAAATTAAATTTACATCATAATCTCTGCTCATACCAAAGATAATCTTTTATGTAATTAAATAAAATATTGCATTATTTATTTGTTGAGCATATCATCCATGTGCCAGTCACTATTCCAATGCTGGAAATAGAATGATGATCAAAGATGCACATAGTCTCTTCCCTAATGAAGCTAGTGAGTTTCCATTATAGGGGAAATTGTACACTATTCATTGATGAATAGCACAAATTAAGATATGATACATCACAAGGAGAAGTAATAGATGCTATGAAAGCAAATAATGCAGGATTGGACCAACTCAAACAGGTCAGGAAAGGCTTTGATCTTAGTACAAAGCACTTCCATGTGATTGACTCCTCTAGCTCACAGCTGCCTTCACACAAACTAACACACACATAGTGCATATATATGCCTAACAGTATCATTCATGTCTCAGAACAGAGTTGACCACAAAGACAAATTCTACCTTTGACTCTTGAAGCCATTAAATGATCAGAAATATTGAGTATTGAAGTTCTGAGGAAGCAGTGGCAAGGGGTCAATAAATTATTTTCCTTTTCCCTCCATGTTTTGGAAGGAACTGATTGGTAAGCACAGAAATCAGACACATGGAGCTCCAAATAACAGCTTCATTACTGATGAAAATCTTGATTGAATGGTATGACATACTCAATGACAGATGGAGTTTCCAGTATTTCACTATGGAATTAAACTCAGCCACCCAGTTGGATAAAGCTGGACAAGGGCAGTCTTCTGCATAAGACAGAGAACACTGTTAGAGGCTTACCTCAAGGCAGGATGCAGAAAAGGATGCGCAGTTTCTTCTAATTTAAAACAGAGTGAGATGCTCAAGTGTGTGAGGAGGGTGGGGGAAGACAGGAATGATACTCTAGTAGGATTCTCTTAGAAGTGAGCCCTGAGGGATGGAAACCTCCCACCTCAACCATGTTCTTTTTGTGCCCTTAACACATTCAGCTTTAACAAAAACCCTAAGGCTCACCAGAGCTAAATCAATGCAATAGCCATTAGCCACATATGGCTATTTAAGTTCAAATTAAAATCAAATAAAAATTCAGTTCCTCAGTAACACTGGGCACGTTTCAAGTGCTCCTAGCCAGTTGCATCTAGTGCACACACTCTAGTATAGAACAGATTAGAACACATTTGCCTCATCACAGGACTATCTATCAGGCAACACTACTCTGGAAGGCATTGAACTAGGTTAGGATGAACCTTGCTGTACCCCAAACCAAAAATCATCCACCCAGTTTTTGATTTTTCATCCCAAATGATGCCTAGCCACATGTCCAATATGTTTCATCAGAAGTTATACAGTTATAATATATGGCTACTTAAAGATGTTCTGATAATACTTAAATATTTTTTTTTAATGTTATACAACCACCAACAAAGGAGAAGTTATATATAAAGATAAACCCAAAGAAATGAAACTTCCGAATTTCCCTTCCCTCAGTTTCTCATTCTGTTTAGTCTCGGCTGGGGGTGGGGTCCCTTCAGAAGCTTTGGCAGAGGTGGGTTCCTTAGTGCTGGTAATAGTCTGTCTAGCAAAGATTGTATGTTCTGCCTGACGACGTTTTTCTGGTCCCCCCCCCCCTTCACATTTTTTTCAGGCCGTAAGTACCTTTTATCTCTTCAGGGACAGCAGAAGTATTTTCTTCTTCTTCTTCATGTTTTCTAAAGGAGAATGATCTTCCTCTCGTGGCCATTCCCTGCTGTTCCCTCACACTTTGGAGGAAGGCTCAGGTGAAGATTAAATGGTGTAAATACTTCCAAAATGGCCCCTTTTGTTCTCTGTTTCATGTAGCACAGGTATGGTTTGCCGCATCTGAGCATCTTTCTTTTTGAGTTTGGTTCTGGCGTTTGGTTTTCCAGCACACTCTTCTGAATTTTTTATTAGAGAGACTTCTACAGTGAGAGATATGAAGTCATCCATTTCTGGATATACTAAAAGCAATTAATAGTCAGAGGGATTTTATTTACCTTCACCTCCCTGAATGGGATAACATTATCACAGAGGTGTTTTGTCATCTGATTAGACAAATGTCACCCGAACCCCGATGAGCTCTGTCATGATCCTCCTTAGATCTTCTTTTGTATGTCTCCTCTAGATTATTCCTTCTTTGGGGGGTTATAGTTCACAATGCTGTGTCATGTTCCCTTAGGGCAGTGGAGTGCTGGCAAACTGGCTCTTTAGAAAACAAATAAAACAAAACAAAACATAAAGTCCTGCTTCTTCGCATTCGCCCATTTCCCAGGTGTAAATACTACCACCACGGCTGATTTCGTGCTGCTAATGGGATGTCTCTAAATGCAGATTTGGGAGAGCAGTGGCTCACGGGGGCTGGATCAGCTGCCTCAGGGAAATGGGACACCAGCCTCCTGTCATCTGTTTTTATGGAGCCACACTGAAACTAACCCAGTAACATTCTGAGATTTTGACCTCGATCTTTGTGTCTTTGTTGCTCAGCTACAACCCCAGTTTCTGAAATCTCTTTCTAGAGCCATGTAGATTTTCAAGGTGTAGTTTTCCCATTGCCCACAATATGAACTCTGCAAGAGCGTGTATCTTGATAGCTTCCTAGATTCCTTCTCCTTTCGAAGTCATTCTAGTCTTCTCTTAGCTCTTGACCTGCTTTTGGCTTCGATGTTTCGGGCCTCTATCAGCCTCTTTAATGTGGAAATAACTAAAGAAGGATTATAATGAGATAGTATTTTTAGGCACAGGCCTTGAATATAATAAATCCTTAAAAATGCAAACTTTTCTGGTTAGATTTTTTTTTAAAATAATTATTTTATTCTGCACTTTTACCATTTTAGGGGACGATATCTAGTATCTCTTACAATCTTTCCTTTCAAAGAAAGCAGCCTGTCAGATTTAGTCTGGTTTTTTTTGTTGTTTTTTTTTGTTTTTTTAAGAACCCTAAATTCTAAGAGTTCTCTTTGGAGGACCATAATCATCAGTTCGCCGAGTCTCCAATTGTCTCTTTTCCTTTGATATATTGGAAAAAAAAAATGTGTTTTTATTTGCTTTGACATTCCTTGAAAGGTAATATTACAAGTTGTTTTGGAGAAAACATTTTATTCCTAGATAACACTTGATCTATAGGCTATTTCTGAAGGTTTCCCTGTCATCCTCACTCTGCCTGTCTTTCCATGTTTTGAAAGATGATTTTAACAGATTACTTACCAGACAGTACCAGACAGATTATGGCATTTGACTGGTACTATTTACTGCTTGTACATGAAACCACTTAAAAGAGCAAAATTTCAAAGCTGTATTATCTCAACATTGATAGAGCTGGTTGAACTTTAAACAAGTAAAAGTATGTACATTTCTCTTACAACAATATCGTTTCCCTTTATTAGCCATGTCTATAGTTTTGATCCACATCATGCATTATTCCTGGGCTTATAGTAAGGGATTTGGTAAGCAAGCTCTAGAACTCTTATAACCTATTGACTTTCTCTGTTTTAGTTTAAAATGATTTCTTAACTAATACCTACATACTGCTGCCAGAGGTTTTCTTCTCTAATATTTAACTATTTCTTTTGTTTCCTCGCTCTCATGAGGGTACTAAAGGTAATGCTATTGTGATGATTATGGCTTTGGGATTCACTCTGTCATCTTTCACTACTTTCTATGCACTAGACCACAAAATAGAATAGATGTTCCCTTCTTGAGCAGTTTTAACTACTCGTTTTAAGAAATAGTTCCCAATTCTCTTTAAACTTTCCTGTGCTACATCATATGCCTATCAGCTTTTGTTTGGGTAGTTAAAACCACTGAGCTCATTGTGTTTTTGTCTGAAATGTGGTTTAACAGTTTTATCTCAGATTCAGCAGAATTAGTCTTCTATTTTTCCCAAAGCTAATGAAATCAAATCATCAGGAGCTTAGAGTCCCCAAGGAATTTCGGTACGCAAAATGTTTAAAAACTACTAGTTTAATGTATAAATATGTTTCATTTAATAACAATTATTGAATAACTATAACAGTCAATAACATTGTAATTTCCTACTGTATAAAAGGAAATATGATAGTGTAAAGAGTCAAAAAAGTAGATTCTTGTAACAACATACAGTAAATAACTCTACATAACAAGCCACCATACATAAATAATATGATAATTCCAAGAGGGATCAGTATTCTTCCTGGTGACTGTACGAGGAGGCTTTGTAGGGTTGGTGGTGTTCCAGCAGATAGCAACCTGATGATAGGTGCCTCTGGAGAGGAAATTTGCAGAGGCCACAAAATAAGAGCCATTTTGGAAATGGCTAGATAAATCCATGTAGAAAACTAGTAAAGAAGAAGACTGGAAAGGGGCAGATCATAAAAAGTTCTGAATGTCAGCCTGAGGAGTATTTTTATCTTGTATTATATGATGATGAAAATAACATCCCTATAAACTCCCATTTCTGATATGACTTTTGCCCTGAAGCTATTTCTGATACATCTCATCCAGAACTACATTTTTACTGGACTCCTGTTGTCTGTCTTCCCCGAAGTGCTTACAGCTTATAATCACCATGTTCTTCTGATTATCCTTTTGTTGTTATCTATTTCTGATGACAGTTGTGCCAAAGCTCTTATTATCAAATCATTCATTTTACCTACTTCATTTTGTAGGTATCTAGCATTGGTATAGATAAATGTATGCAATGTGCCTTGGACTAATTGAGCCTCATGAAATCTTTAACTATAGGAGACTGGTATGGAGATGGCCAGCTGTCCATCAGAGATCCTGGCTCCTTTCCGAGGTGTAGAGTTATGCCTGCTCAGGCCCACTTGCACCCAGGAGGATCATGTGACACTTCCAAGCCTATCCCACAAAGGGCTCTTAATTCATCCTCATTCTCTCTCTCCTCTAATCTCATTGCTGGACATCTATATTCAGGGTGACTAACCACTTGGCTGCAAGATGGTGGAGTCTCTCTTAGCCTGGGTTTCTGAACAACTCCATAAAACAGAACTCCTTCCTTGCCCCCTCAGTCAAAATCAGTGGGTTATTAATCAGTGGGTTATTAACTTAAGTGATTGAAATTTCATGGTTAATTATTACAAAACCTAGTATTACCAAAACTTATACAAGAACCCCAATATTTTTTGAACAAATGAATCAAGAGAAAGGACTTTCAGTGAATATACACACAGGTTTTGTACTCATTTAGGTCTGTGTAATCTCTTTGTATTTTTTAGGTGAGGGAAACTCTTATCTATGAGCATAAAACACATAGATACACTGGTTTTCAAGAGCAGAAAAAATGCAGATTGGTAGCAATCCGGAGGAGAACTCATGACGGTGTGCTTTTGATTTCAATGCTACTTCAGACTTCTCTTGTTCGTGGTTAAAGGAAAAACTTAAATGCAAATGAAATGACATTGCTCGACAGTTTTATTTTAATTTTACTTCTTCATAAAGCTGTTGACTTAGGAAATCAAGTCACCAAATATTAAGTTTACATTATCCCTAATGGGATAGAGGGATCTGGATTTTATAGGCTGCATAGGATTCAGTAGTAGAACAAGGACTCAGAATACTTAGAATCTGTATTTCCAGGTTCCCACTCATGTAAAGTTTTCACCATTCCATTTTGGCTTCAAGAAAAACAAAGTAGAAGGGTTTTCCTTCCAAAACATTAACATCTACTTTTTGTATTGGGTTCCAAATTTCTTTTAAAGCAATGGCCCAGTGCAGTTTTGTTTTCTTCAGTTGAAAGTCAAAGAAAAGGTGAGTTTGTGATCTGAAGAGAAATAAGACACAGTGCCTCTGATTTAGCGATTCATATCTCTGCTTCGGAGCAACAGGTACCCAGGGAAATGATGGACTGATGCAGAATCAAAGTGACCAGTGTGTGGAGTTGATGTAGAGGTCTTTCGAGTTGGGCTGCTGTGTGATGATTCCAAGGCACTGATGATATTGTGTATCTAAAAATGGGAGCATAAAAAATACTCAGATGTTGGAAATGTATTTTGGGGAAAAAAAGAATGTCTCAGAAGGAGATATTTTGATTTAGTGTTTAAGAAGAGCTTTCTAGCACTCAAAGCTATCAAGGGGTAGAACATCTGATTTTCTTCCTAAAGGAATGACCTACTGAGTTCAGTATCACTGACCATGACAGCTTGGTCATGGTATGAGGTAGGTGATTCAAATGGCAGGTGGAGAATTGGACTTGGTGACATTTTTTCCACTACAGTCTTTGCAGTCCCCTTCAAGTAGCTTGGGATTCTGAGACAGGCATGGAAAGTTTCTCATTTAATGCCATAAACTGCTGATTGCTGATGACACATTAATCAGTCAGATTTTCTTCTCCTTTTTCATAATGTTTCATTTTCCCTTTAATAATACAGGCTTTCTCAAAGAATTCAAGAATTCCTAAATAATTAAGTAGACACAAAATAGACTCTAGCTAGTTTAAAGAGAAAAGGAAATTATCTCAAAACATAAGGTAGGGCCAAGTTTTCTATCAAGCACAGTAGGCAAAGTGCCAATGACCTACAAAGTTTTAGGGGCCCATGAACATGTTTTAATATCTTTTAAAATCTGAAGTAAAGAATTAGGTTGAAACAATTTATTATATAATATTATTATACCTAGTTTTATACCAATGTAGCCACAAACTATGATTACATACACATATACATATATAAGGATGTATGTCTGTGTGTGTGTATGTGTGTGTGTGTGTGTGTATGCGTGTGTGTGTGTGTGTGTGTGTGTGTGTGTGTGTGTGTGTGTGTGTGTGATGGAGAAAGGAGAGAAAGTGATGAAGGGAAAAGTGCATAGAATCCATTAAAGTCTTAATGAACAGAGGCTCAGGCTTGGAGGCCACCTGCTCAGGAGCTCCAACATAAACCAAATACACATGAGCTCCAGGACAAACCCCCAGTTACCACCACTGGCACAGCCCCACAACCCACACTGCTTGCCATGTGCCTGATGGTAGAGACTCTGCCCTGAATGCCTCTGATGTCGGCTTTCTGAATGGACTGTCAGATGGATTCTGCGAAGCATGGGCTTCTGAACTGGAGCCTTGTACAATGGTATCTTATCTGAAAATCCTAGGTCACACGCTTGCACTCTAGTATTCTCACCATACATAGGGATAATTTAAACTCTTAACATGTAATGAAGATTGAGAAATAGATTTATTGCACCCATCTTGATGATGTGTAAATTTTCAAGTGGAACGTTCCAAAGGTTCTGAATAGCTAAAAATCCACCACACGAATCTACTGCCCAGGCATTGATATATTAGCATCTAGACTACCTGGTACACAAACGTTTTGTTTTTGTTAAATAGTTCACATATAAGCTATAGTTGCAGTTAGTGAACACTTATTATGTGATAGGTACTGTTAATACTATTTGAATTATCTAATTTGATTTTTAATTAAAAATAGCATTTTGAGATAGGTAATATTGTTACTGCCTTTTCATTTTATAAATGAGGAAACTGAAGCTTAAGGAGGCTGAGTAACTTGTTCATGGAGATATAGTTAAGTATTAGTGAAGATGGAATTTTACGCTTAGTCTAACCTGCTACACTACACCTGTTATGTATGAGATATACAACTCTAAATCCTGCTTTTTACATTTAACACTTTGGGATAAGCCTTTTTAAACTTGAACTTTAAACTCTTCTTTTTTAATGGTGAGGTAATATTCCATCAAATTATTTTAACAATATTTTCAAACGTTTCTCAATCGTATTGAGGCTGTTTCTACATTTTCTATTTTAAGTCATATTGTAGTAATTCTTTGTATATAGAACTTTGTTCTATTTTAAGCATTACTTCCCTAGAATAGCAACTCAGAATTGGCATTACTAGATCAAAGGGTATGAAAATATATTTTTTTGAGAAGCCAGAATCACACTTTTATTTGCTTTAATGATGAAGAAATAAGCTTATTAATCCATCTATACATTCAGTACATTTCTTGCATTCCTCCTCCGTACTGGGGACGGTACCTATGATGCCAGGATGAATATTTGACAGTCATTTACCTAAAGGGTATTATGGTTAGTGGGTGTTAAAGTACAGTGTGCCTGTAATGCACAGCTTGTGTAAATTACATATGGTGAGAATGCTTCCTGGAGTTTCTGGGACAGGTTAGGAATACTTTTAGAGCTCTCAGGGGTTGTCGGAAGGTGGCACTGAAGGCACTATTAAAATG
>NW_011889010.1:1461284-1474816 GCF_000151845.1 Pteropus vampyrus
GTTGTTACATCCATAGTCATTCCGGTTATTATTGATGCTAATGGGAGTTACATTCATTTGTCTTGAAAATTTTACTGTCTGTTTATTTCTATTACATGGGAAAAGTATTGTTACAAATTTGCCTTGCATCCTGAGACTTTCCTCAAATTTTATTAAGTCTCACAAATTTTAATAGTTTTTTGTTGGCATGAAGATCATGTTGGGAATAATTTCGCTGTCAGCTAAATTCCACTTTGCCTTTACAATAAGGGATGGGAATTGGGAAACAATGCAATATTTTAACAAGCTGCTTTTGGAGATAGGATAAAACTTTCACATTTGTTTTAGATAGTTAATTATAATAGATTCTAGTAACTATATGTATATCATCTGTGAAGCAGGCTTTAACTGCTGAATCTTGTAGGGGACATGTATTTTTCACAACCCATGAGGATCTCCACACAGCACAGCTCCTGCCTTTGACATAATACAACACCAAAATCTCTCACTGATGAGACGTCTTAACCCAGAATCACGCAGGCTGTCTGGGACCAACAATAAGGAATCTCAAGCCCAGCTTTCTTTCATGGGCCACATAGAAAGGGTAAATGGCCAGTTTTGACTTTAGGGATAGTCCCATCAGACCAGGACTCTGGGATAGAAGGAGAGATAGAACGTGGGTGATGAAAGTTCCATTCAGGGCCACAAGGGAATGGATATAGGAACTGAAGAAGGCACCAACCTCTACAGTATAAGACAGAGTCCAGCAGAGTGTATTCCAATTTTTTTTTAATATTCTATATTTTCACCCTAATCAATAATGTTCGATTAAGTTTAATATTCTGAAGTGGTTTAAAATAGAATTTTGTATTTTCTACTTAAAGAAAACATTGATGTCCTAATTAAGACAAATATGCCAGTTGCTCATTTATCGTGAAGGTAATGGTAAGTGTTAAATAAGACTTTTTGTTTGCATTAACTCTGTGGAATATTTATTTAAGGTGACCGTACACTTTGGTGAGTTTGGGTCAGTATTGGTTCTTGCTATGTGTTGAGAGCTGACAAGTGATCATGTCATAATGGAGACAAAGCAAGTGTGAAAGACTCAGGCTCACGTTAACACAGCTGGTCCTTCTGTGTCATCGTGGACTTGCACAGTTATCCACTTTACATTTGATGCATTTCATCATCATCGTGTAAGGTGTTGCCCTTCCTCTGTATGCTTTACTTGTAATTTTGAAAGTTATTTCAAGGACTTGATTGAACAGTATGGACCATATGAGACTACGTTGACCTTCTACAGCCACATTGAAAGGTAGATTTTATTGCCTTTGCAGATATAATGGCACTTCAAAATATCAAAGAGATGTACAGTCTGGGTGATGAGAACAAGACACGGTAATCCATTGTCTATATAATCCTTAGGTTGGGGAGTATTAAAAAAAAAAAAGATAAGAGGATGAATTATTGTTTTGTTCACGTATTAGAATAAAGCTACTACCTCAAACACCTAATGACAATGACTAATTAGATCAAAATATTTTTTGCAAAGTCTACCTGAATAAAAGCTCGTTATAACAAACTTATGGCTTTTATATGTAATGGGTATATTATTTTTCTCTTCTGTGTTTAGAAATCAATAGATGGTTTGCATTTTCTTTAGTAGCACCTGAGTGATTAGTTTTATGCTTTCTTCTATTATGAAACTCTTGTCTCTAACACTTACTTTAAAAGGAACTCGATCTATCAGACTCAAAAAATTTAAAACCTTAAGAAAAATCATAGTACAGTGTTTTGTTTTCCCCAAATTATATAAGACCTGGTGTGATTTAAAGCTGACACTACATAGTTTTCATCCTCTTAGATTAAACAGAATAGGGAGAGATAGATCAGAATGTGTGTAAGAAAATCTTATGTCACATGTGCACTGGACAAAAGTGGTCAAAGAACAACTTTAACTCAATAAGAGTTACTGCTCTCTTTTTGACAAGTGAAATGAAATCTCGGTAATCGATAGTAAATCTACATTTTGAAAATTATTATTCCTGATAATAAAATAGGATAAAGAACCAGGTGGCATTTTTTAATACTTACTGAATGACATATAGTAATATATTTTGATAAACTGTATAGCATAGGGGTAAAAGGCCCAAACTCTGGAACTAGATCATTGGGTTCAAATTTAAATACTGACTCTGAAACTAGACAGGGGACTCTGACTGAGCTACCTCACCTTCCTTTGCCAATTTCTCTGTCTATAAAATGTGGATAATAATTGTACTTCCCTCATAGCATGGCTGTGTTAGGGGTCTCCAAGAACCCTCAGGCTCCCAAGACTCAGAAAACCTGTTATACTTACAGTCATGGTTTATTACGGTGAAAGGATATAGGTTAAAACCAGCAAAGAGAAATAGCTCATGAAACCAAGTCCAACTTCCAGGTGTCTCCTCCCCAGGGAGTTACACGGGGTGTGCTTAGTTCTTCCAGTAACAATCTCCGACAACGTGTGTGACGTGCGGTCAGCCACAGAAGCTCAGCCCAGCTTTGGTCTCTAGAATTTTATTGGGGGGTCAGTCAGTCATGTAGTTTTAGGAGGGGTCAGTCACATAAGCATGCAGCACCAGATGGTTGACCTCAGCTATTCAGACTTCAGATTCCTTTTTCCCTGAGTAAAAGCAGGTGTTCACCATAAACGTATCTGGTCAAAGTGAAACGGCATAGGCCACGGCCTCAGGCGGATACTCTACCAGGCAGACTGTTCCAGAGGTTGCCTTCTAGAAGCTGGCCAAGGCCCGTCCTGAACACAGACCTTTTTTTGGAACGGGCGGGGTTTGTCTAACTCAGGCCTCCTGAGCAAACCCTTGCCTGCCCAGTGGTTGTGAGGAACAAATGAGTTGATCCATGTAGCTTAGGATAGTGCCTGGCTCATGTAAGCAGATAAATGAGGTCATCTAGTGGAGCTCCGTGAGCTGAATGAAGCAGATTAATTTGGAGTACAAAGAAGAAATAGCTATAGTCCACAGATCTTACGATGGGGATATATGTCATCAAGTGTGGAACAATAAGCATTATAAGCATATTAAACATATTAACCAGGGCTGTTTTAGTAAAAGAAGTTCCCAGTGAAACACCAAATCCTGACATTTTGTCCTTTTGTTCTTTACAGAGCTCTGAAGTCAGCAAAGCAATAATCAAAGAGCAGAGCTGTTTGAGGAATACAACAGGAAAGCAGGTATAAGAGCGGTTCTCAGTAATTAACACAATATTCATCTGGATTGATGATTACTTCAAATTTATAGCCCTTATCATTAAAAAAAAATATTTCACAAAAATATCAGTTTGCTGTCTTAGAATATGTGTGACTGCATGTTATAGATGGCCGACCATAGCCTAAAGAGAAATTGATTTCTATGTATACATTAAATTAATTTTGAAGGTTTCAGTTAGGCCGGGCCTAAACATAAATGTGAAAGAATTAACTAAGTAATTATTATTTTTTATTATTACATCAATACATATTCATTAGAGACCTATTATATGGAAAACACTCCCCTATGAGATATGTGGTGATTTTACAGAATTGAATAGAACTGGCACGGTCTGTACCTGTTCTCATGCTGCTTATAGTCTAGTGGTGGTGACATGAAGTAAATAAGCATCTATCAATATGTGAATAAAACCTGTGATAAAGGCTATGAAGAGAAATAGCAGAGTTCCGCGGGAGAAGATTGTGAGAGACAAGGGAGGAATCTCCTGAGCAGAGGGTATTTTCTGGACGATGGCACTTGAACTAAGAGTATGAGGAAAAGACTCTCGGGCAGATGGAAAGGCAGCGAATGAAGACAATGATTGATAAAAGGAAAGAGTGGCTGTAGCAAAGTCACAGTGGTAGGAAGGCATAAGGCGAAGTTGGGTTGAAAATAGATGAAAATGGTTATGAAAACTGACCCAGTCCCATAGATCCTTTCTGGCTCTGGTGAGGTGTCTTCAGAACAGCTTCGCCTGGCCACTTTTTGCCCTTGGCATTTCTGTGCAGTGTCACTTGGTCTTCTCTTCTGATACCCTGAATATACATGCTTTCGAATGTATCAGTTGACCCTACGCTCTTCCATCCCCTGCCAAGGTACAGAGAAAATGTCTTAGGACCATGCAAGGAGGCTCTCAATGTGTTCCTTCCTGTGAATGCCAGTTCCACGGTATTTTCTGCATCACACGGTTCGGAGACAAGAAAGTATGCAAATTTCTGAATACTGTAACACTCTCAGGAGCTCTAAATGTACATTAGCATATCGTAAGTTTGGGGAATTCTGTGGTAAATCCATATATGTGTAGGCGTACATATGTGTGTATGTATGTGTATATAAACCATGATTTAACTTGATATCTCCTCACAACTATTTCCAGGTTAACATTAGGAGATATTTTAAAAGTTTCTTTCATGGGAATATGCACTTTAACAGGTTCCTTGTCCTCAAGAGGCTGGCCTGTTTTTAAGTAACTTGACTTATGGCTCTGCACATGAAATTATAATAGATAATTTTTTAGAATCTCTAGATTTTAAATACATATCGATCCAGAAAGAAATATGTTTGTTTCAATGGTTTAACTTTTTTAGGCAGAAGATTTTTCTTGAGCTGAATTATATGGTTAATTGCTTCAAATTCTGATTAAACTTAAATGTGAAAATATAGCCTTAAGTACCAATGAGGAGCACTGGAGTAAGAGCTGACTAAGTAATTTTCAATATTGATATTAGTAATGTTTTTCTCTTAAATCAAACAAAGGAAAACCGCAAAAAAATACTGTTTATATCTTAGCTGCTCTGAATCATTCTTTTCCACTAAAAATGCTTATTTTCCTTAATCTGTAAAATGCTCATAATTTAAAGTGAGAAAAATGACTTGGGGCTGTGCCTACTTTTGCACCTAAAGAATGATTTGATTTTATATAAAATTGGGAGATTTTATATTTGCAGTAATAAAAGTTTTAAGGACTCAGAGTGTGAGAGTTAATATCCTTATTTCAGAAGAGAGGTTTTCAGTATCTCTCTAGAGAGGGCATTGACTTTTTAAGATCAATTCAATATCTTTCAATTCACTTAACTATTATTAAACAATAAAAATAAATCATGAAAAATTTCCTAGGATTTAACAACTTAGAAACAAAAGGCCTTGTTTCATCCCCAGAAAGACAAGAGACAGCTGTCTCTTAATTATTACTCTTGCCATTTGCTTTCTACTAGAAATGTGTCTCAAATTTGGAATCTAATTAGAAATCTTAATTGAAAATGGCTTAAAAAAAAAGAAAAAAAAGAAGAAAGATCAACATGGAAAAATAGAAGTAGGGAGAAAAATAGAAATGGTAATATTATAGCCAGATTGAATAATCACTTATCTTCAAATGAGTTGGCCTCTGGGGAACATGTTATCTGGCATGAAATTGAACTTTGCATTTTTCTTTTTCAAGAGGAATTTTCTCAACAAAATGAGGTTTTCTCATCTCTATACATTGTAATTTTCAGGGATTATGTTTCGCTCAGTGTAAAACAATAGTTTTAAGGTTTTGAGGCCTGAATTAAATCCCAGCCCCTAGCTTGTTTCCTGTATAACTCTGGGCAAGTTTTTCTAACTATCCTCAATCTCAGTTCCCCCATGTCTAAAATGGAACTTCTAAATCTCATTTTGCAGTGTGATTTCTTTCTTATTTGTCTCTTGATTTATACAGTGACTGGTATGTTGTAGCAGATCTAGATATATTAAGTTCTAGAAAGAAAGGAAAGAAGAGAAGAATGTAACAAGGAAACAAAATTAAATTTGAGAATATATATCATAATATCTAGCACAGAATATTACAAATAGTAAACATTCAGAAAGTGCTTATTGATTCTGTACCCTGGAGGCCAAAAACTGAAAGGCAGATTCATTAATCCTTTTACTAAAGCTTTTTTTTTTTTTCCTTGTAGATATTTTGGATTCTACACTCCAGATCGTAAATCCCATTTAAAGGCATAGCGGCATATTATTTCTGAATTACAGTACTTTATATGCGGTTAGGCATGATAGTTGCTCAATTAATACTTGTTTAATTGAGTAAAACTGTGAACTGGTAGCTCCCAGATGTTGGATAACCCAAATTCTTCTATTCCCTGGTGTACAAGCATTCTATCTAAAGTTCGAAGCAGGAGTGGTTATGCCTCCTGTGAATGATTTCAGTCAGTGATAGTGCACCCACTTCCTGCTGCTTCTCCATGTACTCTGCTCCCATCAGATTAGTTAATTTCCTGTTATTTATGCCTATTCTGCATTGCGGCTTCTTGTCTTTGCTTACATTGCCTCTATTGTCGATATTTTTTCCCTGTTGCTTTTCATTCTTCCTTCTTTCTTTCCCTACTCTTCCTTCCTTTTATTTATCCCTACAATTTTGATGTACAAATCTCTTAAAGTCCAATGAAATATCATCTCCTTCATGAAGCTGTATCAGGTATCTCCTGAGATTATTATCTTAACCCTTCGGATTTTGTTGTTGCTGTTGTTTTTAGATACTGTCCCTCTTCGCCATCTGTGGGAAGTGACCCTGACACAGGGCCAGTGAAAGCCCAGGAACATACGTTAATGGCTCGCACTTTCCATCCTGTACTCCACCCTGTTAGCTTTTACCAAAAATCTCACCAAGGGAGTGAACATCTGACGGTTTGTTGCTTGCTTCAACACGGCTGTCTGGGTTGCTGGTGGGATGAATTTAGGCCATGAGCAGCAGGCTGCCGTCACATCAGCTGTCTGAGCCAGGTCAGCTTTTTGAGTGTATCCTTAGTTTTGGCTGCTGTATCCCTTGGAGTCAGGAGCCTGATTCCCAGGACACCTGCCTCGGGGGCCCTGATTTATGTCCCTGATTTATGATATGGATTCACATGGGATGCTGGATACTACTCCTCCACAGAAGTCCACTCCACTGCTTCCCTGCCCCCAACCCCAAACTCAGAGGAGCCCTATTTATTGATGCTCATTCAGATCAAACTTGAGTTTATCAATTAAATCTTTGTAACTGGGACTTTTGACCCCTATAATTATTATTCTTCCTATTAATATATTAATGTATTTTCCCCAGTTGATTCTTATTCCTTTATGGAACAGATTTCCTTTTACTTCCTTTTATGTTTCTGCTTTCCTCTTGATTGACCCAATTCACATAGTTATTATCAAAGCATTGCAATCGTATCTCTTAGGCCATATTACACTTGTCTAGCCATGTCTAATGATAGTAAATATTATTAAAATTAATAATGCTAGTGATATTTATTGACAACTTGCTATATCTTCTAATATCTTTTTTGTTTTATAGTCATTATTTAAAATTCTACACACAGTAAAATTCATACTTTTTGATATACAATTTCAGAATTTTTAACAAATAAAAGTTACACATTCACTACCACAGTCAAGATTCAGAATCCCCAAATCTTCCCTCTTCTACCCCTTTATGATCAACCTCTCCTGCTTACCTCCAGCCATGAGAAACAACTGGTCTGTTGTCTGTTTCTATAATTTGCCTTTTCCAGAATTGAATCATACAGTATTTAGCCCTTTGAGTTTGGCTTCTTTCACTTACCATAATGTGCTTAAGATTCACCATTATATTCTGAAAGCATACTTATATGATTTTAATTCTTTTAAATTTGTCACATTTTTATGGCCCATTAAAAAAAAAAAAAAGGAGTGCCTGCAGGTCAAATTCACAAGAAAATTAGAAGGGGAAATGAAAAACTCACCCTTATGAGATTTAAAATTTCTCCAAGACTTAGTTCCTTCTCCCAATTTTCCTGCTTTTGTTTGTTTGTTTGTTCGTTTGTTTTTGTTTTTCAAAATCCTCAGCTTGTTTTTTTGTGTGTTTACTCTTCTAATCAATGGGAGATATAGTGTTTAGTTGCTGTGGTCCATCTCTGCTAGAAATGGAACAACTAAAAACTTTTCATATATTAATTTATTTCTCTCTACAAGTAATTAGACAGGAATTAGGATAGTCTCTATTTAAGATGTGGAAACTAAAGCATAATATCGTTAAGCAAATTGTCCAGAGTTCCAGAGTAGGTGGTAGAGCCTGGGCAGTCTGGATTCATAATAGGTCTTTTGACCAGCCTCTCTCGTGCTAAATTATTGCAGTAATAAGTACATGTGAGAGAAACTTGGATGTATGTACTAGACTAACACCGAGTGAAATTATGAAAGGAAGAGCCCAGAATGAAAAGAAGAAATGTCAAACAAAGGCACACTTATTAATTTGCAAGACAAGGAAATAAAACCTGGTGAAGGAACTCTCAGAGTAGTTCCCTAAAGGGAAAAGAACCAAGGAGCGTTAAGTGGGAAAATATGGTGGGGGAGGGGTCGGTGGGGTGGAGGCAGGAGGGAGAGAAGGTGCCGAGGTGGGTTGTGCTATTTAAGGATTGAAAACTAGTATTTTGGCAATGACAGGATATAAAAGGAAATTTTTTCATTTACAGTAGTACATTCTATATAGTACCTGCTCAGTTACATGTCACATGAATGAAAGATTATGTGACTTCCTTTTCTTATTTCTCCTTACACGTGAGACCAAAGCAATTCTAAAAGTTGGGGAGTTTCAGCCTGAGAGTGAGAAAATGAAACAGTAAGAAAGATCACACATGTTTTATTCAGTCTTCAGATATAAATTAATGACGTACTTTTCAGTTACAACCTGACCTTGAATACTATACTGCCTCAGTGGCAATCCTTCATATACTCCAGATGACCCCAGAAGATCAGCCCACGATATAGAGGAGATTCGTTAAATCAATCCATGATTTTCTTTACTCCCATGAGAGGCACCAGACACACGCTAGGTACATTTGCAGGTGGAACGATGGCTTGGGACTTTACTGCTCAGTCTCATTCTTTCTGTAGACACTCTATCCATTTCTAATTTAGCAACTGAATTTTCTTTTCTTTTATTACATATTGTTTGCTCATACTTACACTGTACTGCAGTTTTATTGAGTAAATATTTTAAGATAGAATATGTGATTATGTACATACTGGAGTGTAAGGAAAATGCTTGAAGCGAAAGAATTAAAATTCATCATCTGTATGCAATAGGCGGTGTGAATGAGAAAACTTAGTTATGCCGTATTATATTCTTTGTAGATAACCTCAGGCACTCGGTGAACTACTCTGGAGAGCTAAAGTGAAATTATAATAATCACATATATACATTTATTCTTGCCTGTCATAATAAAAGGCAGGAGATAAAATTTTAATTAAATTCATTATCTGTCTTACTTTGAAATTTCGAATTTCAAAAGAAAATGAGCAATTAATCATCAGAAACTATAGATAATTTAGTTAAACTAATTTGAACCTGAAATGTATTATCATAAGGAATTCAATCAGTTCTGTGAATTAATAACTTCTGATGTCTGTATTAGAAATGCCCTGAGGATATAATCAAAGCTTCAGTTTTAGCTTTGCTCTAGCACGTGGTACTTAACAGGACTTGGATGTATGTGTGTGACAATGTTCACAAGAATTTTGAGACACTTGATGTTGCTGAGGCAGCACTTCCTCAAAGTCCTCTTCTTTAGTTCATGTGAAAAAAAAAATCAGCCTCCAGCCGAATTAAAATTCTCTCTATACATCTCTGCTTCTTGAGATAGGCTTGAGAGACACTGCCAGAGGTCATTATACATGGAATATACAGTTGTTGGATAGAAATATTAGAAAAAAAAACTTGCTATCTTAAGTATGGACAATAAACTGTCCTTTATCTCATTTTTCATGACAGAAAAGGCCATTAAAAAATACGCAAGCATCTAGCAAGGTGCTATATAGCCCTTTCGTACTATTTTTTAAAACCTTTGCTGTATGATAGCAATTTTTCTTTTTTAAAGTAGATTCGGGACTCGAGACCAGGTTTTACAAGTTTTTGTTAAATAAGCAAAACCCCATGTATCACATGAAGTATTTATAGAAGAAAAAGTTTCCCTGAGATTCGTCTTTTCTGGAACACTCAATTTTCATTATCCTTTGGGTGACATGTGAGAAGCAACCAAGAGTGTCACACTCTGGAGAGAAGGGGAAAAAGCTCACCTCAGAGCACAGGTCCTTCTTCCTCATCCCAGTGTGGCCATTAGCCAACTGGGTACAGGGAGCTCTTCTGTCCCATTTCTGGGCCTCAGTGTTCTCATCTCTTAAATGGGATCACCCCCTAGTTCCTTTAGGTCTCTTTTAGTTCTATATCTGTTAAAATATTTTATCTTGGTATTTTAAAGAGTGATGAAGCATGTTTCACATCCTCACTCTGTAATTCTTCAGGGTGCTTTCATCTTTGTGACTGACAGAATGCTTTCTAACACATCGGATGGCCGGCCAGCTATAGTCCCAAAGCTGGTCCAGGTGTTTGCCCTCAGGGCAGGGGGTCGCTGTTGGAAACAGTTTCAATTCTGATTGGGACCTGATGCAGCGCTAAGACCAAGCCCTCTGAGCGCTCAGGTTCAAGGGCACGTTGTCACAGGGAGCAACAGAGCCTTTCCCTTTCTCCTGGTATGCGGTGGAGACCAACATTGTTCTTGTCCTAATTTGAAACGGTTGACTGACCTCTGATTTATAAGGAATCAAAGAGTCACAGTCCCTCTACTTGCTGAACGCAGTTCTCTGCATTGCTGCTTTGTGTTCTGTCCTTTTAAACATCAAGATTGTGCCAGTTTCAGCGATCATTTAATACTTTTTGTGATTTCAGATGATTTTTTACTGGATCATGATTTCCAAAAGGGAGCCCTATGATTCAAAGAAGCAAAGGAAGAAATGTCACTCCTTTGTTAAGTAACCAGAACGCAGTAACTGGAGAACTGGATGTGTCCGATCGTTAGGTCCTATTTTCGAACTTCAATTATTTAGAATTTTTCTTCTGATTTTTTTTTGTGGTTTGTCCACTGAAAATATAGTCACACCGGTACCAAGTTAAAGAACCAGAGATGAGTACATCTCAATAGACAGGATATTATAAATAGAATTATAAAAATATCTATCATGACCTGATTTTCTTTCCCGGAGGTTCTGGTACTTAAGCATTAAATGCTATATTGATAGGTGATAGGTTTTCCAGAGGTTTTTAATTTTAAGGAAGAGAATAATGTAAACAAAAGCATAAATAAGTGTCTCCTAGATCTCCTTTCTTTATTTATACACATTGCCCTAATTTCTTTCTTAAGGGATAATAAAAGTTTATAAATTTTTATATGGTGAAATTAAAAGACGTAGTAGGTCTAATAGAGACAAGGCTCTGAAATCAGGCACTCAAGTTCACATCTTTGTTTCTCTAATTATTAAGTGGTTCCTGGAACAAATTACTTTTTAACCTTCAGTTCTCCACCTGTAAAGCTGTAGTTTATTATGAAGACTAATTTAATGTTTATAAGGTGATAGCACAGAGCGCGGAGCTTAGTATGTACTCAGAAAAGGCCTATAAATACTTAGAAAATTTGGCTAAGATGAATTTTAGAAGCAGTGGTGAAGACAGCCCTTTATGAAGACTGTGGATAGATATTAGTAGAGCCTCCTCTGATTTGGTATTTACAAGGAGGAAAGGGAAGTGTATCGTACTGGTCAATTGTATTTTATTGAATCGATTCTCTTGTCTCCACCCTCTCTCTCCTCCTCCCTGTTTCAGGGTGTTCACAATAGTTTGAACCACTATGTGCCCTAAAACCCACAGTCCAGACGTTTTTGGTGCATTGCTAGACTCTAGATGGTCCTACATCAATGACATTGAGACACTAATTCTCTTTGTGAGTTGTCATATAAGTGTCCTCGCCAACCTCCAACACTTTTAAAAGTATGGCATATCATGACCTGGCTCTCTTTGGGCCCAGGGGTACCTTGTTCTGACCCTGCCAAGAGTTGGGCAGCAGAGCTGAGGCTAGAGAGAGCAAAGATAAAAGAAAATAAGACCCAAGACAGAATCTAGGCTAGGTTAAGACTGGCCACTGGCAAGAGTCTATCACGAAGAGTCTAAGTAATAGGTAGGTAGGAAGATAGGCAGGTGTCAATGGCCTTAGGCAGATGACCAAGATTAGGAGATCCTGGGAAGAAAGGAAGCACTGGAGATAGGACAAGAGCTGGTAGCTGGACAGACCAAAGTCTGGGCCAAGATCTGCCAGCTCCTGGAATGACATGGGCCTTTAGCCCATATTGACTTTTTATCTGTTGGAACTCCCTATTCACCTCTCCCAATTTATGAGCCTGGAATCTAGGTGGTCTTCTATGCTTTAAAGTGGTGCTTCTCAAGCTTTAATATGCATAGGAATAACCTATGCTACAATGCAGATTCTAGTTTAGATCTGACCCTGGCTCTTCAAGGGTCTGCATTTCTAACAAGCTTCCAGGTAATGCAGATACTGCCCATCCAGGGACCACATTTTAACTGGCAAAGCCTTAAAAGACTTGCTGGTTGGTCCTTCTAACTCCATGGGTCTTCAGCTCTGTCTCACGTCAGTGCTGCTTCTAAGGGTACAGATAAGAACATTGCTGGCTAGTTCAATACTGAGCCCGAGCTGCTGGACTCTTGATCATACGGCAGCCCTGACAACTCTTATCTTTTTTCTTCTGTGACAAAGCAGGTCTTCATTGAATTTCATATTGGAAGCAAAACCATACTGAGGACCTGGAGAATTCAATTGTCTCTGACACAATTGGTTTTCCCGAGCAGACATGTTGCCCCTGAACACTAATCCATCGCTCTGATGAAAGTCACCCTCTGCCTGGTCAGGGGGCTCATGAAAAGCCAGGAGGGCCTTGACCTTAAAAAAATGCCTGATTGTTTTTTCAGGTAAAATATCAAATTTGCCAATTTATGCAATTTTTCTCAAAAGGGATCTTTTCCTGTAACTTTTTTTTGTTGTTATTGCTTTCGATTGGTATAAAATAAGAATAAACCCCTGTTACTGTAAATAGGGGCCAAGTTGAAAAACTTTGACTATCATTATCCTATGGTGATGGTAAGCTTCAGAGTACCCTGACCTTTCCCACAAGGGAAAAAGAACAGAGAAGGCAGAGAGGTAAATCCCCATCTGGGTTATATTCCTGGTTTTACCTTTCTTGGCATTAGTGTTCAGTTGATCCTTGGAAGGCCTGGCTATTCACACTCCATCTTATACATTTCAGGTGTTTAAAAGATTTTAGAGTAATTTGGAATCGTGACTTATATCCGGTTTATCAGAATGTCTTGGCTTCAGTTTTGGGACACTGATGTGAAGTGAGCAAGTTTCATGGCTTAGCTGCTGAGGCTGCACCATCAACATAACAGAGACTTGCAATTCTGTTTCTTTTTGAGATAGATAGAAAATAATAATCAATTCCACACTTCATATCATATCAAAGCACTGTTTGAAAACCTAAACAAAAACTATAGGTACATAGTGTCACCAGGCCTCTGACACTCCCTGCCTGGGCCTCAGCCTGTGCAGGCCAGGAAATATCTTTAACCAGAGGTCCACTTAGAACTCAAGAAGAGCCCATCGTATGATAAGACACATCCCTGTCATCCTG
>NW_011889010.1:1475861-1489110 GCF_000151845.1 Pteropus vampyrus
CTCCTCCCAGACTTCGTAACTCTTTTGATTTTAATGTTTATCATGCATTTCTCTGTGATTGTACTTGAGTATAATTTTACATATTTTAAACGTTTCTGTAATTGCCATCATATCCCTCTCTCTCTGACCTCCTGCCCCTCCTCACTCTTTCTCCTCTTTTCTCTATACTTGGCTTGTGAAGTTAATCCATATTGATATGTGCAGTGAAGATCCGCTCTATATAGAACAAATAGACAACAATAGATTTATCTACTTTCTTGTTGATGGGCATTAGCCTGTTTTCAATACTTTATTATTAGGAGTTGGTTTGCCCTGAACAGTCCTCTGTCTTTTGGTATGTACTGCAAGAATTTCTCTAAACTACAGCTTAGAAGTTAAATTGCTTTTCAACTACACTAGATAGTACCAAATTATTTTCCATTGTGGTTAGAACACCAGCAGTGCATAAAAGTTTATGTTGCTGTAAATCCTCAGCAGTATTTGAGATTTGGAGACTTAAAAATTCTTACTTATTGATGGTTATATCCTTCCATTTCATTTGGTTTTAATTTGCATTGCCATGATAACAAGCGAAGTTGAAAATTTTTCAATATGTTTCTTGGCAATTTGCGTTTGATATTTTTGAATTACCTGTTTACACATTTTGATAGTTTTTCCCATTGGGTTGTTTTGCTAACATTTTAAATATATTCTGGAAACTAAATATTTATCAGTTATGTTTATTACATACATTATTTCCTTTTTCTGCTTGTTTTAGGTTTAATTTGCTTTTTTTCTAGTTATAACGTAAAAGTTTAGATCATTGATTTGAGACCTTATTCCTTAATATAAACATTTAATAGTATAAATTTCCCTCCAAGCATGTTTTGACATGTAGTGTAGTGATTTTATTCCGATTCGAATATTTGCATGTGTGTATATATCCTATTAATAACTTCTGAATCATAAGAATATATATATTGATATTAATGTATTTATGTGTATATGTGTATACATAGCCACATATATGTATATATGAATAAGTGTATATGTATGTATGGATGGATATATATCTATAAAATTATTTAGAACTGTGTTGTTTAATTTCCAAATATTTAGAGATTTTTCCAGATATCTTTTTTATTTTAGTTCAATTTTATTGTGGTCAGAAAATACATTTGTTTCTATTTCAATTCTTTGAAACTTGTTAAGGTTTGTTTTAGAGCTAGGATATAATTTTAGTGAATGTTTTATGTCTATGTTGAAAAAAATCAATATTCTGTTTTTAGACAAATAGTGTTACAAAAGTCAATTAGGTCAAGTTGTTGGTGGTGAGGTTCAGTCTTCTGTATCCACACTGATTTTCTGTTCACTCCTTCTGCCCATTACTGAGGGAAAATGTCAGTGTCTCCAAGGAGATCCTTGTGGACTAGTCTATATCTTCTTTTCAGTTCCTTAAGTTTTTGCTTTATGTATTATGAAGCTCTGTTGTGGGTGCATTCATAT
The DNA here is from genome assembly GCF_000151845.1 of Pteropus vampyrus. Taxonomy (NCBI): domain Eukaryota; kingdom Metazoa; phylum Chordata; class Mammalia; order Chiroptera; family Pteropodidae; genus Pteropus; species Pteropus vampyrus. Next base: position 1,477,347 of record NW_011889010.1, read on the forward strand.
TTAGGACTGTTATGCCACCTTGGTGAATTAACCGTTTTATCATTACGTGATGTCTCGCTGATATTCCTTGATGTGAAATCTCTTTTGCCTGATAGTAGCATAGTCGCTTCAGTTTTCTTTTAATTAATATTTGCATGATACATATTTTTGATCCCTTTACTTTTAATCTATGTCATTATATTTAAATATAACTATGATTTATGTAGTCAGGTCTTGTTTTTTTAATCCAAGCTAATAATTTCGGTCTTTTAATTGGTGTGTGTGTGTGTGTGTGTGTGTGTGTGTGTGTGTAGACTGTTAGCATTTAATACGACTAATGATGTGGTTGGATTAAGAAAACCATTTTGCTAGTTTTCTATTCAATCTGCGTGCTTCGTTTTTGCCCTGCTTTTAAAAATTTATTGTACATATTTTTGTTATTTAGTTTTATCTCCACTATTGGCTTATTATTTATACTTATTTGTTGTAAATTATTAGTGCTTACCTTAGGAATTCCTATATATATTTTATTAATCGCAGTCTACCTTTAAATATTTTTTGTGATATAGTTGTATACTATACTCGTCGTATAAGAACTATATAACAATAACTCTCATTCCATCTTTCCATCCTTTTTACTGTTGATGCTATATATGATTCTTTTTATATATACTATAAACATACCATACATACATTACTACTGTTTTTGCTCCAGACTGGTTGTTGCAAACTCTGACCCACAGACCAAATTGTGAATGCCAGTTAGTTTTGCAAATAAGACATTGTTGTAACATGGCCATGTCTGTTTGTTTATGTATTGTCAGTGGTGCTTTCACACAACAACAGAACTGAGTGGTCATGACAAAGACTATCTAGGCCAAAAGGCCTACAATATTTATTATCTGCCCTTAACAGAAAAGGTGTGCCAAGCCCTGCCTTAAGCAATTTTATAGGCACTAAAAAGAAGAAAAGACGAAATTAACATTTCCTTTCCTGTATATCGTTTATAGTGCTCTTCATTTCTTTTGTAGATCCAGGTATCTCTCTGGAGGTCATGCTTGAAGAGCTTCCTTTAATATTTCTTGCACTTGCAGGTCTGCTGATAATGAGTTTGTTAGTTTTTATTTGTCTGGATAAAGGTTTTTATTTCTCTTAATTTTCACATGTTATTTTTACTTCATATGGAATTCTGGGTTGACAGGTTTTCTTCTTCCAGAAATTTAAAGATGTCACTCAGAAACAACATGATTACAACTAGACTTGTCATCTTTACCTACAGTTCCTTCTTTATTCTCCAGATTGTTTATTGGTCTATAATTTACTGCATTTCACCTGAATTTCTGTCTTTCATTGTCTCAACTCTAATATCGCTTCTAATGCCATCACAGGTAATTCTGTGTAACAATTTTCTTTGGAATCCAGATTCTCTTCTGTAGCCACCTGCTTTTATTTTGGCTTAGACTCTCATTGTTATTTTATTTTCTTAGAATATTAAAATAACCTCCAAACAATTTGTATTCATATCAACTTACAACCTTCCACTACATTCTCTATTTTGATGCCAGTAAACTTTCTAAAAATCGAATAGGACCATGTCACTCTCCTGCTTAAAGTACATTTAATGTGGTTTCTTTATGCTCTAAGAATTAAGTTTAGTCTTCCTAGCTGTCTGTTTTAAATATATTGTGGTATGTAAAAAAACTCAGTCTATTCTTGTGCGTAATTTCCAAACCAAACAATTTTCATATAGACACAGAAAAACTATTGTACCCAACCATAACCCTAAGTAAATGTTATATTTACCAGCTAGAAATGCAGTGGTTTTCTAGAGATTTACTAATAATACAACTGATTCTTTCTGAGGCCGTATGCCTTAGTAACATGCATCAAATCTGAAATTTGTCCTCAAATGCAACAAAGGTAGAATGAAAATGAATAGAATTATAAGAAGTTGTCATATAATCCTTGTTTTGAATATGTGCCACCATTCTCTCTAAGACTGAAGTTGTTCTTCAGTTAGTGGAATAGTTTTGAATGGGTTACGGTATGCTTAAGATGGGACCGTGTTAATGAGTCTTTTTAGGCACCTTACCTCAGGTGCATTACACAAGTACATGTACACCCACATGTACAGTTGACATTTATTTTATTAATTATTTACCTGTATTAATTATTTACCTGTGTGTGCAGAGTTGTGATTTTGCTAGGATTCTTTCCTATTGCGTTATTTAGATCTCTTTTCAATTTTTAAGGTGACTGATCAGGATTGGGGATTAGTCTTTGGTCAAGAAGTACAGTAAAGTTAACCAAGTCCTGTATCCACTTCTTACATGCATGGCCATCTTCCACAGATATAACCCAACTAATGCTAATGCATTTGCTGTAGGTTCTTGAAAAAAATAAAAGGAATTAGAAATTAGAAAGCATTATCTTAATTCAAAATACAATTTTTAAATGAACAGATTCGGTCTAATATATGGCCCAATGGCCCTTTACCCCAGTAAATACTTCTGGTTATATCCTCAGAAGCCCATGTGTATTTACCTGCAACTTCAAGATTCAAGATACTTTCTGGATTTAATTTTTGCCAGATGATCTTTAAAAACTAGAGCCGAATTATAAATGAAGCCACTTTATTAAGAACAACCAAGAGCAAAGCTATGGATTTGTGAAGTTGGAGACCAAATCAGTATGCCAAACCCAAACTCCATTGCTGCTATCTCATTAAACAGCATTAGGTAGACATTTAAAGATTTTTATGCATTTTAATTCAACTGGTCGCTTGATTTAAAACTACATAGATTTTTTCCCCCTAATTCATTCTTGGTCATGTATATCATGCTAAATATCAAGATGAATTTGAAACTATTTAAGGCTGTCTGTATAACAGGGCATTACATTCTTGGAGAGGCTTCCTTTCTCCGTGCTAATTTTCATCATTTTGCTATTACTTTCATTTCCCCTTGAGCTTTAGCTTTTAAGAATTGTTATTCATTCTTTTCACCATCTACTTCAATCATTAAACAATTAAACCTTCATCAGGGAGCAGCAAGAGACTCTGTGGATAACAGTGAGGTTGGAAACTCTCCTGCACAACCTGTTGGCTCATCTTGGATGAAGAGCGTCATGCCAGATTATCTTTGTGTGTTCGTGAATAATATTCTAACCAGGGTGGATGGAAAGATGAGCATAAAAGCCAATTCTCATGGAGGGAATAACAGTAATATTCACCTTGGCAAAATATGCTAATGTCTTTACAAGATGCTATCTACTCCTGCTGCTAAATGAGGCGCATTTAAGTAAGTTAGCAGCCCCTATAGCTACCTCCTATTTTGCAGAATGAACTAGAAGAGAAAGAATGTACCTTTCAGGATTTAAAGTCCCTCATATAACCATGAAATAATTGCAGAGAGAATACCCGTTGAACCCAGAGTTTTATGGTACATTAACTGGGTAAGTTGGACTTGAAAGGAGAAGTGGTCTAGCAGGCAGGAAGTTCATGTGAAGGTGGTGACGGTCTCTACCCACTTGTAATTCTTAACTTTACACAGAACTTTGAAGTAACCGAGATTTTTGCTGTTGATGTTTTCTAAATGCAGAATTTCAGAGTGGAAGATCAGGTCTTTAGTGTGAAGATACCTCTATATCAAACCAGGAAGAATTGGCAGTGACGTTTGGGCACGAAAACTTGGAAGATTAAACAACTGTCAAGTTTGATCATGGAAATCAAAGAGGAAGGAACATCAGAAGAAGGCCAGCACTTTCTTCCCACACCCCAGGCAAATGACACTGGGGACTTCCAGTTGACAAGTAAGTATGTGCGTGCCCCTCCTCGAATCTCTCCGATGATGCAGATGGTGTCAACAAAACACGCACACGCATATATATTCATGGAAACTTAGGTTCTAACACATGGTATGAGATTAACTAAATTTTTTCCTTTGTACTACTTATTTTGGTGTGTGGAGTCTATGATATGCCTCTTATCTTTTATCATCGGTGAGGTAGATTATAGTCTATGAATCTGTTAGAAACCAAATAGTAGAATCAAAGTTCTTGAATATATATTATGACACTAACAAATACTTTTTAAGTACACCTTCTATCTAGCATTTGTATAATCTCATGTAAACTTTTTAAAGACATACATAGAAAATGTCTCTTTAAAACCAAAGACATTTAAGTTGAAAGCATTAGGGTAAAATGGTTGTACTGCATGCTTAGACTGTTGCTGCCTTACCTGAGAGCACTACGTTACATAAATAGAACAAGCCTGGAGATTTGGCCAAGATTTACATTTGGAAACAATGATTGGGTTTTATACTACCTGTGTAATTAAATTCATTGAAAGAATCTTACATTTTCTCTCATGTTTAAAAATCTAGCATTTGGGTTTTATTGTTCAGTGTGAACTCTGCCTTTTTCTTTTCTTTTCAGGAGATTCCTGTTGCTCAGTTATTAACACTGACAAACCTATGCTTAACCTCTCATTTAACTTACGGTGTAAAAATAATCTTCAGCAATTGGTATTGGTTGGATGCATTTTTTTTAGAAATTTGGTTATCAGAGCTTACAAGCAGAGTTAGTGGTTAATAACCTTTTAGAAAATCCACACTATTTGAAATGCATGAAGTCTTACCTAATGATTGTCATTCTAACCTCTCTTGGAAAGTCTAAAATTGTTAACCACAGCATCATTAAATGTCAGCAGGAATAAAAAATAAATGATTAACATGCAAAATTGTGAACTCTAAATAAAAAAATGAAGGATTTCTATACAAAGAGGTGGTTCTAACAATATATTAGTGACCAGATGCTAGTAAATTTAAATTGTATCTGATGAATGTGCCAGTAAAAATAAACAAAGAAACAATTTGTATAATATTTTTACATTTATTGCCAAATGGTTTACTTTTCTACAAATTTAGATTTGCTTCTTTGGCCACCTGTAACAAATGGCGTCCCAGTCCCCATCTACTCTTGTTTAGGAAGCCACTGTAGGTACCTAACACAGCGTCACTCACCACAGCCTGATCTTTCTACCTTTTAACTGTTAAATCTTTCCATTCTCTTATTTTTGTTCTCAGATTCACTTTCCTTTGTGTTTCATCTTAAATCACTTAGCCATGTTTGTTAGTAGATTAAAAAAAAAAAAATCTCCAACAAGAGAAATAGAAGTGTTTAATAGAATGTGGATTCGAGCTATCAATAAGTTGACAGTATAACTACCAGCATGATGTCCTTCATAACCTAACTAGAGATATGTCTTTAATTAATAATTTACTATTTACAACAAGTTGGAATGGTTTGAAAAAAAATCCATATAGGAGAGTGCTTTGGTGAGGTCAACCTTTTTGAAGATTTCACCTCTGTCTACATGCATCCAAAAGAAACAGACTTGGTTGGAAAATGTTTTATATTTGACACAGTTTACGATATTTCTGAGATTCTCTATGGCCATGGAGCTAAATAAATCAATCAAATCTTCAGTCATATCTAGTTTCTGCTACAAATATATCATACCCTGAGAACTCACTGCTCATATAAAATCTGATTAACTGTGTTTAATCATTCTGCCAAATAATGTATTAATACATTCAGGGTAAGGTGAAACATAGCAATATTCATTGATGTATTTTTGATAATGAGTTAAATATCTTTCATCTGAATTCTTACCTATTATTTATAGGTATTCAGAAGACTCCAGATGAACCACAGTTGGAATTCATCCTTGGTAAGAAATTCTACCTTATTTATATTGATAAATATAATAACAATAATAATTTGTATAGAGAGTTTGCAAGTTGTATGTATAGTACTTACATCATTACATATCTTAAAGAATTTTATGAATATTGTTCTATAAAATATTTCATTCTATCAGGTAAGTGTTATTTCCCAAAGAGCAGGTGAGTTCACTACGCAAGGGCATAGTGTTCAGTGGTGATAGCTGTGTCCCTCAGCCAGGTCCACTGACCACAGGTCGGCTGGCCAGCGCTCATTCTCACACAGTGCCTGGAGTCTGTTGCTAACCGACATTTCTGGAAAGCTGTGTGGAGTTATTTTTTGTTTTCCTTTATGGCATTTACAAAGTTCTCGCCCCTCTCAGTCTCACTCACTCAAAAATATCTTCTTATTCTTCCACCTTGAAGACGGAAGTATGTTTTCATTTTGAGGCATAATTTATTGAGAAAGTAATTATATATAATTTTTCAAAAATATTTGTTTTCTAATAGACTTTAATTTTAGAGCAGTGTTAGCTAGGTCTACTGCAAAATGTTGTAGAAGGTATAGAAATTTCCCATACAATTTTTTTAATCATTTGTTTTCTCTTTCTAGCAGACTTTATTTTTAGAGCAGTTTTAGGTTCACTGCAAAATTGAGTAGGAGGTACAGAGATTTCCCATAAACTCCCTACCCCCACAAATAAATAGCCTCCTTCATTTTCAAAATCCCTTGCCAGTAATATATTTGTTGCAGCTGATGAACCTGCGTTGACACATCATTTTCACCCAAAGTCCATAGGTGACATTAGGGTTCTCTCTTGGTAGTGAACATGCTATGTGTTTGGACAATGTACAATGACGTGCATCGATCATTATGGTACCATACAGAGTATTTTCACTGCCCCAAAAGCCTTCTGTGCCCTCCCATTCATCCTCTCTCCCCTAACCCCTAGCAACCACTGATATTTTTACTGTCTTCATAGTTTTGCTTTCTCTAGAATGTCAGATAGAATCATAAAATATGTAACCCTTTAAGATTGGCTTCTTTCACTTAGTTATACGTATTAAAGTTTCCTCTACATGTTTTCATAGCTTGATAGCTCATTTGTTTTTAGCACTGAATAATATTCCATTTTCCAATGTACCATAGTCTATTTATTCATTTGCCTACTGAAGGGCATCTTAGTTTCTTCCAAGTTTTGGCAATTTTGAGCAAAGCTCCTGTAAATATCTGTGTGAAAGTTTTTTTGTGTAGACAAAAGTTTTCAACACCTCTGGGTAAATACCAAGAAGAACAGTTGCTAGATCATTTATTAAGAGTAAATTTAGTTTTGTAAGAAATTGCCAAACTGTCTTCCAAAATGGCTATACCCTTCTACATTCTCACCAGCAATGAATGAGAGTTCCTCTTGCTCCACAGCCTCGCTAACTTTTTTTTTTTTAATGCAATATATATATTGCATTGTGTGTTCACCGCTCATAGTTGATTTCTTACTGTCACCACATATTTTTCAGTGCTGTCGTTGTTCCTGGTTTTGGTGTAATTTATTTTTAAAAATATATTTTCCTGTTACAAATGTAGTTAAAAAGTGCTGTAGGTTAAGGATTCTAGATTTTTTATTTTCCCAAGTATTAAGAAACAGACAATTGTGTAAACTCAAGAAAATTCTGTGGTAACGCCAATAAAGGTATCCATTTTTTCCCCTGGAGAGTTCTCAGATATAGAAAGAACTTGTTTTCAGAAAGGGAGCTGGGAAGCAAAAGACGCCTAGTTCCTCTTGTCTCATTGACTGTACCGCTTAATACTTGGAACTGCAATATCCATCTTTCATTTTTAAGGAAAAAATTTATTTTTTTTACATTTTTGCCAGGACTTCTGAAAAGTGAAGATTTGTTTGAGCGAATTGGTCTATTTAAACACAGATGAAGCCTTCTTATATGTATCATGGAGAACAGGGGGATCCTGAAGGCAGCAGAAGCAATTTGAGCAGAGAATGTTAGGCAAACATGGTGACCAGCTGTCAAGAGACAGCATGTCTGGGCCAAATACCCATCTTCTGTTTTAATTAAAGTGATCTGCCTTGTTATACTATCTATTTTGAAAGCCCAGTCAGGTTCAGTGGCAATGATGTCGTCACTTATATTTCTGGCTTTGAATCATAGATCTAAGAGATGAGCAGCTGCAAGAATTGATTCATATTAGTCCTTCCATTTGAAAAATAACGTCAAATACCTTTTTTTACATGTATTAAGAAATAAACTAGAATTCTTAACAATAGATAATTTTATCGTAGGGTAAGAAATGCCTGATGATTAAACAAAAGAAAGTTATTTAGAGTCCTCAGGGGATTGAGTTGTTGATCCTGAAAGAAACATTCCCCAGACTCTTTGTTATGCTTTTTAGCACTTTAAGATCTTCAGCTGTATAATTTCTTGGAAAAAAAAAAGTAAACTACTCTTTCAAGGACACTACAGGTTTTACTGTAGGTTTTACTATATATTTTTATCACTTTTTAAAAGTTTTTTAATCCCACAAATTCCTCAGCACTTTACTTGTTACATAGTTAATTTCATTTCATAATGAATAATGAGAGAATAATAGTCTCTTAAATATTTTTATCATTTTTGAAGAATATACATATTAATTTAATTAGAAAAAACCAAAGCCTCTTAAAACAAAAATAAAAATTTTAGCAAAAATTAAAATTAACGAGATAGGGGCTTTTTCCATTTAATTTTCCAATTAAATTTTTGATATTTGATTCTCAAGTCTTTACCAAAGTATTCAAATAAATTTAGAATTTCAATGGCTTTTCTTTTAACACTGGGAAAAGAGCCACATTAATTTCGCTAGGTGTCATATTGCTTTGGATAAGTTATTTTTTTTATCAAGGGTTTGTTTCTGCCTTGTCTGTACGCCACTATAAAATCACTATATCTTGCCGAAGTTCCCCTGCTACATCTTTATTCAAGTAAATGAGGTAGGAGAGTCAATCGAGCAAACTAATTGGCTCAAAATATCTTGCTAGCACAAGATAGGCATGTACTGGAAAAATGAGTATCTCATGTCCATTGTCAACTACATTTCTAATGGTTGACAGCATTTAAATTATATAATTCACTCTTAAAATTGCAACTCCGCTTCCACATTTCATTTGTTGTTTCATTTGAGTGTATTGAAACCCTTTTTATTTTCACAAAGAGAGTAATAATTAAAAACCCCAGAGAATGCTTGTTTTGCTTATGGTTTAATAAAATTGTTTTCATTTCAACAAAGCTGGCATTTGAGGAGAGGGATCATTTCTTAAAATACGAGTGCATTTCTTCTTGAAACCATTGTTGAAAGTGAATGGAGAAAACTGGTATTGACAAAGATATAAAAGAAATTTCTGTGAACTATTTAAGTTCATCCCCCTGCTTATAATGTTTATTGTCATGTATTCTACCTCCAGAGTCAATAGGCTGCTTATAAGAATATGTTTTTATATGAATGCCACACATATCATAAATTCAAAACAATAGGCAGTCATTTGAGGTATACCGTCCCAGAGTTCAATGATTAAAATTCAGTTTTTCCACAATTTATCATGATACAATGACGAGATGTCCTTAGATAGGTTACTTCAAATGTTAAGAGTGGCTTTAAATAAGGAGAGCTTATTCTCTTGATTTTAAGGCTTTGTCCAAGAAAGTGCCGATTCTAAACACTTTGTTCTTTTGGATCACATGTGAGATTATGTGTACTGATTCTGGATTTTGTATATAGAGTCTTTTTATTTCTAATAGCCCAGTTTTTGTTTTTTTTTTTAAAGTCATATAAATTGTGTGATCAGTTTTCTGTCTTCAGGATTTGAAAATGTGTATAACAACGTTCCCAAATTGATAAGCTATACAAAAATAGACATAGCTTTTATAGCTTGCTAGGGCCTTCATTAACCCGCTTGTCAGGTCCATTCATACTTTATGAGTTGCTATAAAGCAGCCCTTGTTTTATATGTTTCTCTGAAAGAAAAAAATCTCAGGAAGCCAAACTTAACTATTCTCCTGTGTTCAGACTTTTACTCTTCTGCTGGTCTGTGTTCTATAAATGATTATAAAGTCCGGACTTGTTTGAAGCTCCAGTGGGAGAATGGAAGATTTCAGTATATCTTCTTTAGTGTTTTTACCCTCTACGTGGTATGCAGGGAAGGCTAAAGGGAATACCAAGCGCAGAGGTATATTTTTATATTTAATCTATTGTTAAAAATCTTACTTCTTCATATAAGCTGCTAGATAATCTTCAAGCAACAAGAGAAGCAACAGCCAAGAATTAGGCAAGGCCTGTGCTGGCCTATTTTGTTGCTTCCTTGTAAATCGATTGCCGTGTTCTTGATTCTCACAGTGTGATACTACTACCCTTATGAAACATTGCCTTTGACCAAACAATAATGTTGGGGGTGTCTTCTAATGACAAGGCGTTGTGCAAATTACTGGGAGAGTGCAGTAATAGCACAGTAATAGCTACCATTTTTTTTTTACATCTACTATATGCTTACCTTTTTATAAACAGGATGCTGTATTTTTCTCACCATAACTCTGTAGGATAGTAACATTAAAAATAACTAGCATTTATTGAGAGTTTATTTGCTCACCATATATTGTTCTAAATAATTTACATAAATTAGTTACTTTAATTTTCATTATGAGATAATTGCTCTATTATCATCCTTGTTTTATAGGAAAATAAACTTAGACATGAATAGGTAAAGCAGTGAGCCCAAGATTTAAACCAGGGGTCTGAGTACACTGCATGCTTTCCCGTATCATCTTCACTTGAGAGATGAAAAATCTAAGATTCCCAGTGGCCGACTTTCCAAAGACCTTATGGAAGCTGAGTGACAGTCAGGATCCAGGTTGAGTTGTATCTGATTCTGAAGCTGCTGCTTTCAACCATCATGGTTTACCCCCCCTTATTGATTCCTGCTTCTCAAGCATTTCCAGGAGGTGGTGGAGACAAACAACTATAAAGCCAGGGAGAATGTGATCAGGGAAAAATAAAGGCATAATCCAAGAACTGTGGAAGTGCTGAGCAAGCAGTGATTAAACGTAACTGTGACATCAGAAAAACATCTCAGAAGAAGTGCGTTTGGACCAGGTCTGGAGGGATGAGCAGGATTTCACTTGGTTTAGAAGGTGCACAAGGAGTTCAGGCAAAGGAAGTTGCTAAATATGTGAAACAGAACCCTAGAGTTCATTTTTCAAGTTGATGTATTGAATCCTCATTTACATTTCTCTCTTAATTACTTATCATCCCACTCTAAAAATAAATGAAGTCTCTAGAAATCCTCTTACAATATTTTACAATTGTTGTACATGTATTAGAAATTTGTTTTAAAATTCTAAATGAACACAACTCTCTAGCAAATTGTGTTTAGGTGTCAGGAAGAATTGAGTCTTACTGGCCCTGGGGCTATGCTAGATGAAGCTCAGAGAAGGCTCAGGCCATGCCGAGCTAGACTCAACAGACTCTGTCGCCATGCTGTGCCCCTAACAAATGCCTACTTATGCAGAGTCTGTGCATACCAAACTTTCTCAGTGTGTCTCTCTTTGAGTTTCTCAGTTTTGACAGCATCAGGTAACCAACCAGCAGGTGATAACAGCTGTCCCTCAGTATCCATGGGGTATTTGTTCCAGGAACCCCTTGGATACCCACATGCATGGATGCTCAAGTCTCTTATGCAAAATGGTGGAGAACAAAAAATACAGTTAGCCCTCTGCAGATTCCCAGCCCCTGAATGGAAAATACTGGGATTTTTGTTTGTTTGTTCATGGTGACATTGGTTAATGCAATCCAATAAGTTTCAGGTGTACAATTCAACAGTAAGGCACATAGATAGATAGATAGATAGATAGATAGATAGATAGATAGATAGATAGATAGATAGATAGAGAGATAGCATTGCGTGTTCACTGCCCATAGTTAGATTTCTTTCTGTCACCAGATATTTGACCCCTTTTACTCTGTCTACCTCCCTCCTCTCCTCTCCCCGCACCTTTTGGTAACCACTAGTCTATTGTCC
>NW_011889010.1:1491010-1495729 GCF_000151845.1 Pteropus vampyrus
ACAGAGATTGCACAGTGACAGAGATCATGCGTGGCTGTTACCTGCAGTGGTAAGGTGGCAGAAGTCACTTGGAGCAAATTGGTATTCCCAGGCGAAACCTTGTTCAAACTCAGAATGTCAGTGTTATCCTAATACTCATAAAACTTAAATACCCTCTCGCTCTAAGCAATTTCAAAGTCTTTGACTTTAAATAACATTTTTAGGCCTTTGTTTCCCAAATCTGTAACTTTTCCTTGGAGCTCCCTCTTTCCATTTTCAACTGCTAATAGATATCTCCACTTGCTCGTCTAGGAGGTATTTTCAACTTAAAATAGTTAAACCCTGGTTTTTTGATTCCCATTCCTTTCCCTCAAAACACTGTATTCACTCTTGATTTCCATCCCCGTAAAACACATCGCCATCCATTCAGTTATGCAAATCCCCAAACTATAACTCTTTCTTGATTCATCTTTTTCTCGAACCTCACATCAAATCCATCATCCTGTCTTTTCTACGCTGAAAAAAATATTGTAAATTTGACCCCCTTTCTCCATTGCCACCACTATCGTTCAATTCTAAATTGCCACTGGCTCTCACCCAGACCAGTTAGGAATGTCCTCGTGGGTCTTCTTGTATGTGCTCTTGCCCCTGCATAGTTCCTCCCTGACAGAAGACATAGAAAGATCTGTTAGAAATATAAATGTGATTTTTTTCACTTTCCTAGTTAGAATCCCCCAATGGCTTCCATGTCACTTAGAATAAAACCAAAATACCTTACCATATTCTACAAGCATCTCGAGCGGGCCGTTCTCACCTTACCGATGCTAACCTTTAAGCTCACTCTGCATCGACTTTGTTGGTCTTCTTTCTTCTCCAACAGGCCAAACATTCGAGTCCTTGCATTTGTCCCCGCCATTCCCACCCTAAGCTGGCTCCTTGGTATGTTTTAGGTCACAGCTCAAAGTCACCTCATCAAAGAAGTTTTTCTTGATCCATGCTCCCCGCAAAACTCTCAATTTAATCACTCTGTTTATAATTCTCACTAAACTATTTTTCTACACTTCATGTTCCACTAGACCACTAGACTATAAGCTCTATAAAATAGGAATTTGCTTTCTTCTTCACTGCTATGAAACTGTCACCTAGAATCATGTTAAGCATACATAGACAGTCAGTAAATATCCATGAACTGAATACATGCATGGATGCCATTGTTTTTATCCTCTTACGTTTCTTCATAAAATAAACGTATCCATTTAGATATACCTTTGAAATGTTTTGTTATTATTTGTTATTATACAATCGTTTGTAAACAGCAATTCATTTAAAAATTTCCAACAAATAAAATTATTTAACCATTAATATTTTGTTGTTAGTAAATTATATTAGAAAAGATAGAGCCTTACTGCCCTTGGGGTTCTTCTGGAGAGAACTGACAGGAAGAATCAGTCATAGGCTGAGCTGAACAAATGAGCTCTGTAACTAGACCATAGAGCTGACGATTGCTTACCTGTGTAAAATTTTATACCCCAAATTCTTCACAAAGTGACTTCAAGATTTCTGTATTATGATAGCATCAGGAAACAAGCCATCTTCTTATAGAGAGGCTCTTAAGAACATCCATATACAGATAGAAAGAAGCTTAGCAGATAACTGAAACAGCAGACATGGACTGGGGTCCAGAGATTTGAGCTCACATTTCAGTCTACAACTTGTAACTCTGGGAAAAAGCAGTACAAAGGTGATGTCGTAGAGCACAGCTGTGCTGTCATCCTGAGAGCTTTTGACTTCTGATTCTGCTCCTGGCTACCTGTGCAACTCTGAACAATTCATCCTTACTGGGTTGTTTCATGGATTAAATGAGGTAGTGTACTTAAAGCACTAGGAATGGTGCTAGGCGTGTAAGAGATCACTTAATGCTATTATTCTAATTATATCTTGGGTTAATTCCCTTACCCTCTGTGAAACTCTGATTCCTAATCAGTAACTAGTAGTAATAATTCCTATTCACAGGATGTTTGAGCTAATATATATAAAAGTGAGAAGTACATTATTAATGCATTAAAAAAATTTAATAATTTTTTTCATGTATTTAATTGGATCTTTACAAGCACTCAGTGGGAATAACTATAATCATCATCCCCATTTCCAGATGAAGATACTGAGACTCCAAAATAAATTTAAGATCACCCAGTCAGGACTAGAATTTATGACTCTGATTTTTGGCTGTTGACTACACAGAGCAAGTAAGACGTACAACAGAGACCTTCAAATAGAATGTGTCTCATATTCTTATCTTACTCAGTCTACCACATGTCCTGAAACAGCTGAGAAAGTGGTTCTTTTTAAATTTAATCTGGGTAGTGTAAACTACTTCTCCTTTGTTCTGAAACTTCCTGCGTAGCTAGGGCCCTTTGGCATTCAGGTGCTCTGCTGTACTCGATGGTTGAACTGCCTTCCAAATCTCAACTATACTGAGATGTTTGCTCTTTGTTCCCTTCAAACTCTGATTCTCGTAGAACTAATCTCTCCCACTTTCAACTTGTCTGATCTACGTTGTTTCAACATAGTGGTAAGTTTGTGGATTTTGCTCTGAATAATCAGATGCTTTCTGCCCACCAGCTAGCTCACATCTGTTTTCTCACCTACAGACTCACTGGTCTTCCTCCTCTTGTTCGTGTCTCCTGGGTCACTAGTCATTTCTAGCTTTAGCTCATCTGTACCAATCTCGTTTTATTTCCTGTGAGTCAACCATCTTATGACAGGGGAACCGACACCCTTAAAGCCCTATATTAAATGTGAGTATTGAGATTTTTCTTTTGTCTGCAGGAAAAGCATACATATGATTGACTCAAGAGACTCAGGAAAAGTGGAAGTTATCTCTTTCAAGCTCTTCAAAACTTGTCCTCCCCCAAAAGATGTTCTAGATGGAGACAATAAAAGGAGAGGCTAATTATCTCTCTAGAACTATCTATTACTCCCATTCTTCCCATTCCCCCTTATTTCCTACTCTATCCATATATGGCTTTGATTTAATACTTTAAATTGGCTTGTAAAATATTTGCCATAGAGGGATAGCAATTTCACAAAAACAACAAAATAACAACAACAACAAAATTATTAGTTCTGAATATAATTACTAAGCCCAATAAATTTATAGGAAAAAATATTCCTGAAAAGTACCTTAATTTAAGCACCAGCTTCTAAAATTTAAGCCCTTAGGTGCAGTATATATAATGCAATTCTTCTGAAACATTTTGGTTTGGGAAAACGTCTAAAAATTGCCTCAGCCAGGATTTGGTGAAACCCAGACCATGAATCAATGTGTTGCATGTGAAATCATCCAGGTTAAATCACTGCTTTCTGGATTGCTTGCTACTTCTTGCCCAGACAGATGGACCTCGATTTCCTCAGAAGAATCTCATCTCATGAAGAGAGCGTTCTAGGTCCTTATTTCCTTTATTCCTCCTTAAACTCCCAAATACTCCTAGACATCATCTGAGTCCTCTGTTGGAGTTCAACAATTTTGCGTGCACTTCTCTTAGCCATCCGCCTCCGGTGACTTGGGTCCTGACGTTCCTGCTGCCCCATCTGTAACTAACTATCTCCACCAGCCACACTGGTCTCATCTTTAAATTCAGAAGTCAGGGAAGCAGCCCCTTGCCACTAAGCCCCAGGAACTACTGGATTCACTGATACACTCTATGCCTGTCCTGAACGGGAATCCTATTGTCTCCCATGTCAAACTGGAAGTTCTGGAAAAACATTGTCATCATGGCCTCTGGGCAAGTAATCTTAAGGTTTTTCCCTGCATTTCTTCCTCTTCCTGCTGCGATCTTAGTTCTGACACTACAGATTTCCATGAACTGACTCACGATATTTCTTTTAGCATTCAGAGGGATCTGCTTCCATTCTTGGAATAACATTTTCATTCTTCCTTCCTTGAGCAGCGCATATGTTCCTGCTGAAAAGAACAGCAGAAAGCTGTGAGCACTTGTTGTTTCTGAGTGGAGCGTGGATTTGGAACATGCACACAAAGAGCCAAGACCGTGCACAGTGTCAGGCGACGATGCCAGGCCAGTTTGGGGTTTATAGCGTACAGCACGGGATATCAAAACCGGAAGGGACACGAGCACAGACTTGTTTTTGATTCAGTGTTTTGAGGTTGGAGTGTCAGCCATATAGGTAATATTCATGAAGATAAGACAAAATAGTATTTTCTGAGGCTCGACATGAGAGAAGCTGAGGGAGCAGTGGACAAGCTGGAGAATGAGGGTCTTCTGGTACTGATGATGGTGATTTAAACCAAATTTGTTCTTTTCGTATGCAAATATGCTGTCTTCTGTACAGCTGGCATCTTCATTACTCCTGAACAGGACAATCAAAGAGCATTTCCCAAGAGCACTGTTTCTCCTGGCAGAGGTTTTTTTTTTTCTCTCTCTAGATTCTTCAATGATACTTAAACTGACAAACGGTACTGAGTGGGTAGTTTATTTTAGTATGTGTAATGTGCCCAAATAAAGAAGTGAATGTAATCTTCTCAGCCATTATTTTTTCCTCTTAAAAGGCCAACATGTTTTTATTTAACACACGCAGATACATATAAAACATGGTGGCATATTTTTTATATTATTCTGTTTGGGGGGAAAGAAGTAAGACATTTTATTTCAGGATCCGTTTCCCAACAATCTGAATCTGCTTTTTTACATAAAAGAAATCGGTTTAATTTATAAGTGAATC
>NW_011889010.1:1498299-1512786 GCF_000151845.1 Pteropus vampyrus
TAATGGCAAAGTAAGTAGAGAAGAGCGGCCATTGGGCTTTTTATGTGCTGCATTTATCTTTTAATGTACGATGTAAATTGATTTAAACTAGATGTAATCACTGGTATAGGATGGTAACCGTGAAACTATATAATGAAATCCAGTAATTTATTGGATGGGAAACATAACCCAAATTAGCGTATCAGTTGATTAGAGGCATCTAATTTTCTGAAGTACAAAGAACAAGATGTATATGTGATGTTTTTGAGAAAACGGATCAAACATTAAGAATTTGAAAAGCAAATAAAAAACGGTATTGCAGGCTTTAAGCATCTTACCCACAGCCTTGGAGAATGGCTGACTCTCTCAGTGGTGCTAAGATAAGAGAGGTGCCATTGAGGGAGCCTGGGAGCCAGATGGTTATTTCTTCTAAAGACCATTTTTCTATTCAAAATGCGCCCCCATCCTCTGTACCCTGGCTATGATTTCATGTCTTCCATTTTCCCTGTGAAGAGTCTGTAGTGAGTATAAAAGGCGTGCTTCTATCCGGCTGTTTTGGGATCTCGCGGCGCCATTTATTTTTAATTGCAAGAAAAAGAAATTTTATTAGAATTAGCAGTCTTCCTTTTTGATGAAGGAAGTACACAGAGCAAGTCTTTCCATCACCCCTTGGGATACTTCAGTTGCTAAGATGGTGCCTTCCTATGGGCCATTATTCTCTGAGTAAAGGAACACTTCACTTCCCAGATAAACTCCTGCTTGGAGGGCAAGTCGACCACACCTGCAGCACCTCCGAGGGCAGGCAGAAAATAAAGCTTTCTGCTCTCTTTGCCTTCTTGTTTGAAAGTGTCTAGTTGGGGGGATATTATCCAGTGTGTGTGTGCCCATCTGGTTGCAAAAGTGATAATATTGATGATAAGCTATGATTTCTGAATTTAATAAATAATCCAGTAAAAGGTTTTTTTATTTTTTAAAATTTGTCAATATGAAAACAAGAAGGTACAAAAAAGTCCCAGGTATTTATTTAATAAAATCTTTTTATTGAAAAAAATGAAGTTACACAAAATCAGGACTGACCTGAAATATCTTGAGCATATAATTACTATGAAAATATTGGATAGAAAAATCCATTTTGGGGTCAATGTACAACTATATTCACATTAATGTTAATAATAATAATTTAAAGATCCTATAATGTGTCTGGTAATTTACATACTCTACTTCTTATAATCTTTATAACAAACCTATGACATCTGTTCTTTTATTTCCATTTTACAGATGAAAAAATAGAAGTTCCAAGAGATAGAGTAATTATTCAAAGGTCCATAGATCCTTAAGGTAGATCCAGGTTTCAAATAGAATTTTGTATCAAGTAAAAAAAAAAAAAAAAAGTTGTGTCTTCGTCCTCTCTGGGCTGCACGGTGTGGTTTCTCCTGTGAGCCTCATTTTCCTTTGGTTAACTGAGGAACAGAATTGTAGAGATGTGGCAACTCTTGTCGAGGTGTCCTGCCCTCATCTCCTCTGCTCGTGGCCATGGATTTGTTGTGGAAGAAAGAGGATAAACTTTGTTGGATGCCACTGACACAGAATGGCGAGAGCAGAGATGAAATGGAGTGAGGCAAGAAAAATGACCTGACTTCACAGAAGACGGAGTTCTTGAGGGGAGAGAGGCAGTTGCTTGGAGTGAGTGGGCCGTGAGCTCACACTGCCCCGGTGGGTCACGGCACTGCTCCTGTGCAAGCTTGTGGCAGGCGCCTTTGCTTATTTGTATACAGGTCTTAGAACGACTAACATCTGGCCAGTGCCACTTTATTCAAAGGCACCTGAAAGAACTGATTATTGCTGGGACTGAACTCTCTGATAGAAGGATTCAGAGACATTTTTAGACGTCAGCCATAGTTGGCTAGAACGATAGAGAGGCTCGATGGATCCCCCAGACTTGGCATGACTTAGAAACGATGGCTGCATGAAACACAAACCGATCTTTTATAAAAATCATATTTTGGGTTAGACAGAATATTAACTCAGTAAGACCCCAGAAGACACCCGCCCCTTAACTTTAGGACTATCGAATACTGGAAGAACTGTGAGAACAAAACATGATCTGTGCTCTGCTCCTAAGAATCCAAATAGTAGCTCCAAGCATCTCGACCAGAGGTTGGCAACTTCTGGTTCTTTGCCCAAATTTAGTTGCAGAGGTATTTTCTGTGGCTCTTTTACCTACACAGTGACTGGGGTTTCAAGCTTGGGACAAATCTTCAAATCAAGCCACAGTGGGCTTTCCTTTTTTTTTTTTTTTTCCAGGAGATGGATATAAACACAGTCCTCTCTTTTGATGTAGCCTCGGCCTTCGGGTTTGCTCAGGGCCCAGCCCTCCCCTGAGATGGCGAAGCTCCATTTATTTCATCACTGCACTTCTACTGAGGAGTCTTTGCTCATGGAGGGGAAGCCTCCCGGCTCCTGCTACAGATCTGAGCTAGAGAAACATGTAGGCATCTGGTCATAGTGAACCCTCACGTTGCTACTACAGCGAAGTTAACAGAAAAATAGGCCTTCTTCGCACTTTCATTTTTCCCAAAGAAAATTTTCAAATTACAGGTTTTTTAAAAAATTACCATTCTATATTGTTATTTTTCCTCTTCACAGTAGAAAATGAACAGTCGATTCAGTGGCCGCAAGCCAGCCTATCAACGTCTTGTATATTTTAACTCTTCTGGGCTCTGAGAACACGTAAAGAGCTCAGTCCAAAACTAAGCCAGTAAAACGACAAAAATAACAGTAAAAAATCTACCGATGAATGAACAATTGCAGAGAGCCATCTATTTATTGCTACACATTTGATTCGGGAATTCTCAAATAAGCAAAATAAAGCAGCAGACGCGAAGCCCTGCAGCATCTTTGGTCTCGTGAGTTGAGGGAGGCCATCATGGAGGCTGCTCCTGGAGCGGTTTTGGTTGGTTTGGGTTGGTTAACGGGCAGTGGTAGGTACGACTGGCAGACTGATATAACGTTTTTTTTGATTTCTGAAAACTGATTTTTCAAGCTTTTTTATTGGCTATTGAGTAACTCCTATGCAGGTTAGGCTTTGCAGTGACCAAATGAGTAATAACTCCATGAAGCAATGCAATCACTCATCATTTATCACCCTTCCAGTGGGACAGTTTCAGTATGTATAGAGCCATGGTGTATATAGGTTTCACTTTATGAAATGCAGTGACTCATGTACTGGGTTTGGTATTTACAAAGAAATGTCGGACCTGGTGACAGCTTTTAAGGAGCTGTCTGAATACGACTGAGTCGACAAAAGAATTCTTTTACAGAATAATACAACACTAAATATTGGTAAATGTTAGTATTAATATTGGTAAATAATAGTATGATGATATTAGTAAACATTATTTTGCACAGAAAAGAAAATACATTTACGAAAAGGGTATGATTTCTTCCTCACTTCCACCCTGAGAAATAGGTAGACAGATGAGGAAATTGAGTGTTTAAGGGTTTGTGACTTAATTGTCACATAGCTGGGAAACAGAGAATCTGGGAATACAGCTCAGGGATTCTGACTGATCACAGGGTCTTTGCATGGCATCTTGCTGCCTGAGCATTAGGGAACAGTAAATCCTCTGGGCTGTTGAGAAGAAAAGAGATATGTGCAGCCCAAGAAATTACTTTAGTTGTTTTTGCTGTTTTCTATGCATGTTTTGATATAGAATATAAATAAATACAAAATGCCATTATTATTGTTTTTACTTCATCAATATTTGGGTGTCTGCAAATTGGTTCGGACAGGACATTTCAGTTTAATGGAGCTCTTCTCTGTTTTTATTAGAAGTGAGTCTGTTTCTCTGATAAAATGGAGAATTTCTGCTCACTTCTGCGAAATAACCACAGCCCACATTCAAGCCTGATAAGAAATCAGAAAAAGAGTAACTTATTTTGAGCAAAAGTGTCATAAGCTCATATGACAGCAATGAGCTTACAAGCAGCAAGTGGGCTAGATGCATGTGTTGGAAACAAATTGACTCCAGCTTTAAAATCCAAGGAAAGACATATGTCAATGTCAGCAAATGGAGAGAGGACTTTACACTGTGAGCAAAAAACCAAGAGAGTGATAAAGTTAGATACATTCATGGGGCAAGTAAAGGAAATGATCAAAATAACCACCTAAGAACAGTCAAGTCAAAATCTAACTTTTTTTTTCTTCCGGTGATATGTTGACATTGTTGAAACCTCACATCAGAATTTTATAAAACTGTAGATCTCTTGGGTTGGGCAATAAAGAATCATGGTAACAGGTCTTTCAAAGAGAGGTGCCATTGTGCAGGAGAGGAATTCAGGATGTCCAGAAAAGGAATGGATTCAGGATACCAGGAAAAGACATGGAGCTAATGGTGAATGATGGAAGCAAACTCCCAGAGACTTCTAGTAATGTAAATGCAAGTGCTTCATATTTTTAAGCCACTAGTTCTTAATATCTAAAACCAAAATAATTTAAAGCACCTTTTTGAGAAATAAAGGAATAAATAGCAAAATATTTCAAAACGGTGAAGGCTAAATCAACTAGCTATTATTTTTTCTACACATGCTTTCCTAAAAGGTAGAGCATGTGATTTAAATAAAGAAAAATGATGACAAAATGTCATACAGGATTAAAAGAATCTCAAAGTCTGGCAAGAAGGAGTTAAGTTAAATGATTTGTCCAGCATTGTTTAGCTGGTATAACTTGAGGAAAACCAGGCCCGTTTTGTTCCAAAGCTCCTGTTTTTTTTTTCCTCTATTCCATTTTGCTTCTATAAAATGAGATGATCTGTAAGTGATTAAAAGGTGATAATTACGTTTAGAATTTGCTTTGCTTTTAAGTTTCAGATTTAAGTCTCAGTTCCTCTGTCCCAGTAGCTTGAATATACCTGTCCCTTCTCTTCCTGCACTGACTATTCAGAGACACAGGGTAGGGATGGCGTAGAGCCCATCACACTGTCACCGTGAACCCAGGCCCAGGGCTGCTTGGCTCCCCCATCACAGCTCCGGCCTGCCTGGAGTGACCACCTGAGTCTAACTTGAACTCCCTCCAGCGAGAACACTTGCATCATGCTTAAGGATCCAACTGCAGGTAGCGAAATTACTATTTCAGTGCCAGGCGAGGACACACAGTGAGAGATCTTGGACTTGATGAAAAAGAATATAGTTGTGATATATATGTATATACTTATATAGGATTTTAATATATGTGTGTGTGTGTGTGTGTATATAAAATTTTCCCCAAATTGCGACAATGATATGTAGCAGGAGAAAATATTCAGGTAAATATGGTATGGCGATGAGAGTCTGTAATATGAGCCTGGTGTCTCAAGGGAAAGCTCTTACATTTGTGGCCCCTGGGCAAGAATTTAACCCATCCTTATTCAACATTTCTCCCTCTCAGACTTGGCTGGAATCCCAGAAAGGGCGTTTTTAACCCCTCCTCTGCCTGCTCTGCCTCTTCTGGTGTTTTGTGAGCTGTTGTGGTAGGGTAGCCTGTTTCCCAATTCTGTCCCCGAGTGTGACTGTCGGAGGCCAGCTATAGTGAGGAGCTAGGTAAGGAGCAAGCATGCATTGAACTAATCCAGCCAGTGCCAACGTGGAACAGCGCAGTTTCCTGGATATGGCCCGACTTGGTTCACTTAGTCTAGGAGTGTGAATTAAAGCCCAGGGTTTAATGACTATTTAAAGTCACTCAAGTCTCTGAGCTGTATGTGCAAAGTCACGCATTAGAGCTGGGATCCCAGGGCGAGACTTGCAAGAGCTGCAAATGTGATCAGTGGAAATGAACTCTCAATTCAGCTACGCAGCACGTGACTTCCTATTTCTGTAAGGTACTTCCAAGGGACTTCCTCTGTCAAGTCAGCCCCAGTCTCCGGAGATTTCATTCAGTGCCATAGCTCAGTTCACTTCCAGCCCTGGACAGAAGTTTTCCCTGGGATATGGTGTCAGTTTCTTCTCTTTCTTTTTGCTCTGCCACTGCCAGCATGCAAGGATCTGGTGGCTCCTGTCCGTGATCGCAAGCTGAGTACTCTGGTGCAGATCTCAATAATCCACCCCACGGAGGAGGGGCTGATAAGATACTCCAGCACGGAAATTGTGGAGGTGAGCATGCCGCATTACTCTCGTGAGTGCTCTCTCTGCCTCTGTCTCTGTCTCTGTCTCTGTCTCTGTCTCTGTCTCTGTCTCTCTCTGTCTCTCTCTCTCTCTCTCTGGATTTGAGGAAGCAGCCGAAATAAGTTAGTTCATGGCCTGTAGCTATGCTGTGTTAGTGTCCTCTGTCATATAGGAAAGCATACCTGAGGTTATTAAGCATGCTTTGGTAACTTCCCAGAATAAACAAATGGAGGAAGAACTTGCCTTTTTCATAAATGACTTTATTTTTCTTTAGTAAATAGAAAAATTTCCACTTTGAATTCCCAAATAGAGCACCACATAGAGCAAAAACCAAAATATAAATTTTAAATTAAATGGAATGAATATTTTTTTTTTCGAAAAAAGAAAATTATGAAATACCTAGAGAAGTTTTAAACCTGTTTAATGTTTTTGCCCTTTTTATCTTTTTCTGTATTTTTCAATACAATCTGTGGGAACTATATTCTCAGCTGTTTGTGTCTGTCTTTTTAAGGTACAATGTTTTTTCAAACAAAGGTAGATGATTAATTTGCGAAACTAATTTTTCCAGGGAAAAGGTGTAAATATTACTCATCAGATGAGAGATTTCCTATTTACATTTATTTTTACTAATATCACATTCCATGTGTCAAGAGGAAATTGTGTTGGATTAGATTCAAAAGAGGAAGTGTTTCTCTTTCGATTATTTTGTCCTTATCACATATATTTCACAAACGTAGTGAATGAGACATACTTATTTGAACATCTGGGACGAAAGAAAGTGCAGTTTAATCTCCCTGGGCTTTGCCTACCTTTCTTGGACCTGTGAGCCTGTCTGTTTTGAATGACGAGTTTCTTTGTAAGAACCTACCCCAGAACTGGCTGGCTCAGGGCTGACCTGCGTCTAGACGCAGTTGATGGAATAAATGATTCGGACTGAACTCCACTCATTTCTGTAATAGTAGGAATGACCCAGATCCTGCACACAGCCCTGAATCTGCCCTGTGGAAATTCTGGGTTTCAATGTTGGTATAATTTGTAGTTCATGCTGTAGCTGAACAGACAAAAATAGTCTTATTCATACCAAGACACTTTGACTGAAATTGTAAAATGTTTTGTTTATATGGAAAAAACTTTTTCAAGTAGTATTCCAACTTAATTATTTTTTAAATGTGGTCAAAATTGAAAAGAAATTATTTACTTTGACAATCCTCAAAATTTTACATTTGAACATATTTAGTTGTTTAGGGTGGTTTTATTTGCTTCCTGTTCCAAAGTATAACACGGTGACAAACAGTAGTATTTGCTGAATAAAAGGAAGAAAGAAAGAATGAATAAATGAATAATTTGGGCTTTCAGAAACTTACATAGACAACTGGTTTACAGAACTCTAGCAAGTTTTCAATGATATTCAGCAATATAGATATTTAAATATAAATATAAAATTAAATATTGGCTGTCAGTTCTCTAAAAATGAATTCTGAGACATTGAAATGTCCTGTGTGCTGTATCCTGTATCCTAGTAATTTCATAGCCCCAGATCCATCATGTTTAGTTTCTTTCATTAGTTTTCTAATCGATCTGAGGAAGAAAAAAAAAACACACACACGCACACAGCCGAACATCTAAAAATAAATGGGCACTAACGGAGCATGGCTTTCAGTTGAATCATTACAGAAAGGAAATAAATGGACAGCATAAGCTTACCAAATGTTTTTTTATGAGAAAATTACTTCATTTTAATTTAAACAGTCAATATTTTAGCTTATGTGCATATATTACAGGTTATTTCCATTAAATGCGTTGTAAATGGACTGACAACCGACCCTAAAGAAGGGTTCTGCATGAAATGAAAATAAATGGTTTTTCAAAACTATTCGCAGCTCTGAGGACATTGCAGGGTCATTTGCTATCAACAGCTGCATCGGAACTTTGGGGCCCTGCGGCATCTTGGTGCCCGTGAACATCGTTCGGTAGTTCCGATCTTCCTTCTACTAGAACTATTTCCTAGAAAAACAAACAGACCCAGATACACTTTTCTGCATTCTCACATGTCACTGCATGCCGCCGGCCGCAGTTGCTGTCTTACTGAATCAAAGTTGTCTGCTCGTGCTGTTACAGGGAACAAGAGACCCACTGTTTCTGACGGGTGTCACATTCCCATCTGAGTACCCCATCTATGAGGAGACCAAAATAAAACTCACAGTCTACGATGTCAAGGATAAGTCTCATGACACCGTGAGTACTTGTACTTCTTTCTTTGGGAAAAGGAGTTATGTGTTTCCAAACTATGGAGTTTTTGGTGTAACTGGCTTTTTGCAAAGAGGGTATTTGTACTGTGTTTGTGTTTGCCTTACGTTTATGGTTAGCTGGGATTTTTAAAAAAATTCATTTGGCTTTGTTCCAGACTGGCAATTGGGTAAAAGCAGCAGCCCCCAGACTAGATTTTTGTCTTCCTCAGGAAGGCTGGCTCGATCTCTTGGTTTACATTTTTGTTGTTGATGTTGTTTTAAGTTGCTGAAGGAGTGATACTGTGGGTAGAAAGCAAGTGGAAGAGATGAAATGATGTTTCAGAACTTTCTAGATATTGTACTTACTCTAAAGTAGGGGATTGACAAAGTGCTTTGCTTTGACGATTTATCTTTTCCATAATATATGTAGAGAAATTCCCTCTACTTTTCCTGAAGTTCCTGGCATCAGAGCAAACAGAAACACTAGGCAGGAGCTTTCATTGGCCTCTTTCCATCGAAGTCCTGGAAAGTCTCAAGGTGTCTTGTCCTAGGTTCTTCAGCTTTTCTACCTGATCTTACTTTTTCTCCTTATAAACCAGACCCCCTGGTAGACAGCTAAGTACCTGGGCAATATCTTGAGGCCATTCTTAAAATTTCCGGACTGGAGAGAATGCTCTAGGCTAGGCTTTGGGAAGGGAAGGATTTAAAAGGAGCCCTCTCCTTTAAATATCTCCCTTTAGCATGAATTTTGGTCTGTTTTCAAGGCAGGGGAGCTATAGGAGTCTTGATGGTCAACAGTGAAGCACAAACCAGGAGGTACTTTGAAAGCAGGAGGGCCGGTAGGTTCCTGGAGAATGCTGGATGAAGTTCAGGGATGCCGCTGGACACGGAGAATCACACAGCAGCTCATCCAGGGGACACTTAACTCTACACTGTGCTTCACTTAGGCATTTTTATCTCGCTCATGACTCTCTCTTTCCGTTCTTTACCATAAAATATATAACATAGATGGAGGGTTGGGGATGTTTAATAGAGAAAAAATATTCTGTGTTGAAGGAACTTCTACTCATCTTAGTTCCAGAAAAGATCATTTCTTTAAAATTGCAGAAGAAATGCCCAATTAAACGCATAGCATGTGTGTGGAATAGAAATAGCTGTGGTGGTCGGGCATGTTTATTACGAAGGTGGACTGTCTGGTTCCTGTTATATTGACTAGCTTTGTGACCCTGGGAAAATTCATTCTTCATGCCTCTGTTTCTTCCTTTATAATATTTGCTTCATGGGGTTGTTGTGAGGATTAAATAAGTTAATATACGTAAAATAGTTAGAAGACTGTTACAGATTAATTAGTAAGTATAAATTGCTACATTTCTTATTGTTAATTTTCTTGGCTGCTGCTGCCTCCCAGTTTCTCATAGTAATAAAAATCAAATAAGGGAAAATTAACTAAAATCTTTTTCTTTATTTATTAATTTTGTTTTTTCCCCTTAAGTCGTACTACATTTATTGTTTCTGACTTCTATGAAGAAGAAAGGAAGACAAAAATATTTTACAACAAAAAATGGAATTAAAACTGGCAACTAAAAATTATTTGCTTAGGAGTTCTGTCTTTTTTTTTTTTTTTTTCCATTTTCCTTGATTTTTGACATAACGTGGAAAAGAGTAGACTGAAATGAGAAGATCTGGACCAGGTTTGATAGACCTGGCACGAGGCCTCCATCTCTATGTCTGGCTCCCGCGCCCCCCGCCAGAGAAGAGAGTGAATTGAAGGTAACAGGAAAAACCATTAAGTTGAGAAGGAGGGAGAGATGGTTTAAGTACGTGGTAGATGGAGGTGACGCAATAGTGCAGAGGAGTAATAAGCAGAGAAATGACCAGGATGACAGGGAAAGAAAAGCAGCAACTCCTGGGTTTTATGTTCTTCCAAGCACATGATCAAATTCAATGCTCCCCACAAGCCCAAGGCATCGACAGGACAGAATGTGGAAGGGACAGTTATAGAAACACTGCTACAGAAATGAAGATGTCACCCCTGAACTCGTGGGTTTGTTAAGTTCTTAGAAACATCAACGTTAGAAATATTAAACACTAGCGTTTCTATCTCCTTCGATCTCCCTCATTTAAAATGTGCATGTATGTTAATGTTTTCAGGATGGATAATTAGCCTACTCATTAATTATGCTTTTTGTTGGCTTCTATTTCTAGAAACTAATTATTTAGAGTCTTTTAAATACTCTCTTCCTTGATCAGAGGTGTTATCACATGAAAGTATTAGACGAACTGAAATTCCTGCTGTGCAATAAGACTTGTGAAATTTGAACATACTTAAATGCAGCCAGCTTTCATTTACCAAGTGCTGTTAATTAAGGCATAACCTCTTCCTTAAAATAACCTAACAATTAGCTCTGGTGATGGAAGTGTAAAGAGAAACACAGTTCATTAATATGCTAATAGTCTCCGTGGACATAGAATCTTTATCCTGGCACTTTTTCTCTCATTTCTTAAGCTTTTCTTTGGGGTAAGGGAGGCAGAAAGTGGTTTTAAAATACAGTTTATAATTATGAACACTTAATAATCTAAATATTTTAAAATCTTAATACTTTTAAGGCTTAAGGAATGAGATTATGAACATTTATGTGTTTTGGAAAA
This sequence comes from Pteropus vampyrus, assembly GCF_000151845.1. NCBI lineage: Eukaryota > Metazoa > Chordata > Mammalia > Chiroptera > Pteropodidae > Pteropus > Pteropus vampyrus. The sequence continues at coordinate 1,509,294 of NW_011889010.1, forward strand.
TTAATGAAATGTGTGTATGTATTTAAAAGTAGTTTTAATATTTGATCCTAGCAACTATTGATTATATTAGGCTGACCCAGGACAATGAGATTTTGTATATTAGCTGAATATCAGTTAGTTGAATCAGATGACTAAGTGTTTGTTTTTTCCTATTATCATTATTTGAAGTTAACCAGTCAAATAAATTTGTTATTTTGCCATCTCATGTTCATTTACATACATATTAACATTAGATATTTTTAAAGAGAAATAACTTTTCATCTGTGCCCTTGATGCAGCCATTTCTATTTGTTGTTCCTGTGTTCCACTAAACAACTGGTCCTAAGATTGATTATCTTAGTAAAGTTAGCAGAAATGCAATTAATCATTGTAACAAATGAGAAGAGTCTAACCGTTGATTCACAATGACTACTGTTTTCTCCTACTCCATCCTTCATCCTTCCCATTTATTGCAGTAAGTCTCTCTCTCTGGCAGACGCACAGGTGGGGTATGGCGATGATAGGGTCGTTATGAGAATTAAAGTGACTATTTTATTATTTTCCCCACCATGAGGACATTAGCTATTAGCTGAGAATGGGCTGCTCTAATATCTAGCTGTTTGGTGGAGATTTAAAGCTTGAAATTGAAGCCCAATGTTAGGGTACAAGAGCCGCAGTTCTTAACAGTGAAGTTGATATCTTCCAGATATATATTGGTTGTGTGCTCTATTTTAAAACTCCTGGGAACTGAAACAACACAGACAGAAGTGTTTTTAGCACATCATTTACAATGTTCGGCCCTAGAAAATCAAGCTGGGTTTTCATAATCTACAGAAAAAAACTCAAAGGAAGGAGAAATTTATGAAGAAAAAGAACAACACTATCAAACTTCGTCTCTCTCCTTATGTAACTGGTGTTTTGGAAGGTACTGAAATGAGGCTCTTTCAACACTCAGTTTAGGACAGCCATCAATCTACAAACATGATTAGGTCACGAAATTGTTTTTGCCCATGGTAGAATTTCTAAAGTATTCGGAATTTGAATTTCTAATGTATTTTGCAGGAGTGCTCCGTATCTTTTGCCCTTGGCGTAAATATATCCTCCAATTGGTTAGATGTTTAGCTTATAGGACAGAGTCCCATGTCCAGTAGACGCCGAACCTTTCTCAGGTGAGGGTATATGTTCTATGACTTATTTTTTTACTACCAGTTACTAGTAATTCCTTCATTTCTACCTTTCGGAAAAAGTGACCTTATCAAGACTGGATGTAAATTTGTCACATTGTGTGTCCTCTACGCCCAAGGCAGTTTAGTTCTAGTACAATTTCCTATAAAGTATCCAGTTTTGTTTTTATGTTTTTCTATGGAAAATGAAACCATTTACATTTAGTATGTTTTGACTTCTTAGAAGTTTAAGTCTAACTATAATTGTTGAAATTCCGTGAGCTGGCCATTCTATCTTAAAGATACGGTATAGTGGGTGACGAAAAAGATATTGAGATTACTGATGACTAAGTACATTCAAAGCACTATATTCAATATGTTACATACAGTTTCTTCTTTAACCTTCATAAAACTTCTTTGAGGGAAGTATTATGATCCCCATTTTAAAGATGAAGAAATCGGAATTCTGAAAACTTAAATAGGCCGAGTCAAAGACTTTATTTTTTCCAGGCTACACTATGATACATATATTGTTTATAGAATTTTCCTCATTTTTACTCCACAATGTGGTATTTTTACTTCAAGTGATACTTTAAAAGTATTCTTCATTTGGAACTTAAAAATTGATTAATTGAGGAAAATGTCATTATTGGAAATGGAAAAAACTCATATCCAAAATTTTAAGCACTTAAATTAAGTGCGTATAACTAGTTGCAGATGTCTGACTAAATTTTATGAAGTGTCCAACTACTATTTGTGAAAAAGTGGCTGCTGTCACCTGATATGAAATGGCTAAGTTTATGTCTCAAACTTTTCTTTTTGTCCCCCTGAACTTATTTTTCTTATCATCTATACTGCATTGTCCTTTCAACCTATTCATTCATTGTCTTTGCCTTTGCAATATTCCTGCCTAAGCAGTGACATAGTTTGCAAAAGGAGTTACTGATTTTGTTGAGAAGTTGTTCAGAGTTCTAAAACATTGCCGCCCTTCACGAATAACTCCACTTACTTTCCGTTCATAAGTGATATGTATTTATAAAGAGCATATTTATATTTTGTTGATGTCTAATTTACATACAGTAAAATAGATCTTAAGTGTTCAATTCCACAAACTGACTGTTGCATATGACCACATAAACTCTTCCAAGGCAAGATACAGAACAATGCCATCATTCCGGAAAGTTTCCTTGTACCCCTTTCTAGCTAATTGCCACCCCACACACCTGGAGGCAACCATTTTCTCATATATACCAACATAGATTTGTTTTGCTTGTTGAGATTTAAGTGAATGGAATTATATACCATGGGCTGTCTTGTATCTGGTACCTTTTGCTCAACTTAATGTTTTTTGAGATTCATTCAGGTTGCTGAGTGACTCAACAGTGTACTCTTTTTTTTTTTTTTAATTCCTGAATGGGATTCTGTTTTAGTGATATACCACAGTGATATTTATCCTCTCATTTATAGACATTCAATTGCTCCCAGCTTTTGACAATAATGAATAAAGTTTCTGTGAACATATGAGTACATGTATTTTGTGTGGATATTTCGTTTTATTTGGGGGGAGGGGGTAAATACTGAGGAGTTTTTATTATTATATCATAGGGCAGGTGCATGTTAACTTTTCTAGAAACTATCAAACCATTCTTCAAAGTTATTGTGCGACTTTATTCTACTACTCTTAGTTATGTGTGAGAGTACCGATTACTCCAGCAACAATGATATTGTTAATCTTTTTTAGTTAGTGTTCCAGTGGGTACGAAGTGGTATCTCATTGTTGTCTCAATTTACATTTTTCTGGTGACTAATTACATTGAGCACCTTTTCCTGTGCTTATTAGTCATTCGTCTTTTTTTTTTTTTTTTAATGTAGTGTCTGTTCAAGTCTTTTGCCTGTTTTAAAAAGTGGTTTTCTTTTTATGGGTGATTTCTAAGAATCCTTCATATATGTTGATGCAAGTGCTTTTGTTGAATATATGTGTTATTTTTTTTTTTTTAATTTTTGGTTTGCCTTGTAATTTCCCTAATAATGTATTTTGCTAATTAGAAATTTTTAATTTTTATTAAGTCTGCTCTACTGATTTTTTTTTTCATTCACAGTTATTGCTTTTTGTGCTGTAGGAAATCTTCCTATCTCAGGCCATTAGAATATTCTTAATTGTCTTCTTTCAAAATACTTTATAATTCTAACCTTTACATTTAGGTCTAAGATCCATCTCAAATTTTCGTAATGGGAATAAAGTAGGGATCAAAGTTATTTGTTCTCTGTGTAGAGATCTAGTTATTACAGCGCCATTTTTTAAAAATACTTTTTTCTCCACCGAATTCAGCTCGTACCTTGATTGTAAAATC
>NW_011889010.1:1514456-1524596 GCF_000151845.1 Pteropus vampyrus
ACCTTTTTACATTTTGACCAGAAGCAGAAGTGCTGCTTATTTAAGTTCTTCCCTTTAGCATTTATGCTACTCTCTCTAAATTGGCATTCGCACCTTTAACCAAGTACCTGTAACTCTATACTACTCTTTACATTGTTTTTCCTTTTCTCTCTCCTATTACTGTTCTCTCTTTGTGCTACTGCACTTTACAGTACTTGTTCTATATCATCTATTCAGGGATCTTGTTAGTTTTATGTTTTGGTTTTGGTTTTGGTTTAGACTCCCACAGTAGAGGAGAGGGTATCATCAATACCTCCTCACTTCTCACAAGAAGATTATGCTGTTCACATGGAGAAAGACTGGCTTTTTGACAGTGAGATAAGATAATGAATCTATATATAAAGCAAAACAAGTTTCCTATAAAACTTTTTGACCACAGCAGAGAGGCTGCTGGACTGTGAGGTAGCCACGTCCTTAATTCATGGAGATCAGCAGAACTGTGGTTTCAATGCCTTCACCCTTCAATGTCTATGAATGTGCGATATAGAAATACTGTTTAACCGAGCTTCAAAAAGAAAAAGAAAAAACCAATAATAACTGGTGTTAATTTGCCTTTTTCTAATTAAAATAGGAACGCTTACATAAGGCCACTTCCCATTCTCTTTTCAAAGCTGGGCAACTTTATCAATGTCAACCACAAACACAGAGAAGCCCAGCCTCCCTGTGTTTCCTAATGGAGTGCAGAACTCTTGCTCTTATGCCTGCCTCTATCAAACACGCAACGGTGGCTTTTAATTTTTACTCTCATAAATTTTGAGCGCTGAATACTTTTATTTTGAAGGATCATGAGATGTCATTGAGAAGAGTGGGTGGGAGAGTTGCAGGGTGATTCTAGTTTGAGCCTGTTGAGTACACAGATTGGAATTTAGTCCCGTCTACAAAAGTCTGATTTGATGAGCATCTGCCCAGAAGTTTTAAGAAGCTCCCTGGGCCCTCATCGAAAGGGAACAGAAATTTAGGAAGTTAGGTTTAACCCAGGAACACAGCCTAGGTGGGGGTCAGTTACTCTTTCAGGTGGCCTTTGTGGGTATTATACTAGAAATCTTTGTGAGTCATTGGTACATAAACAATATACCCTGGCCATAATGGGGAAAAATAGAAAACTTCCTCAGTTTATTTTTATGAAGGATAGATACGTTTAATACCAAACCTGCTGATTGCTTTTTAAAAAAAAGTTATAACCAAATTTCAATTAAAAATGTAGGTACAAAAAATTATAAATGAAATAGTATTCAATAGAATTCATCTATGTGGAAGATGAAAAATATGCTCTGACTGAGTAGAGTTCATCTTAGGAAAGAAAGAATGGCTCAATATCAGTACATCTATCAATGTAATCCATTTTATTAATAAGAAGAAAACTCATTTGATTATATCATTGGATACTAAAGAGGCATTTAATAAATCTAGTTGCCACATCTAATGTAAAATAGATAATATTATAGGAATATAATAAAAATCTATCCTAGTAAGATAATTGAAATGTTCTAAACAATGAAATGCTAAAATCAAATTATTTCAACTAGACACTAAATTAACCGCTATCATTATTATTATTCAGTGTTTTCTTAGAGGCTATAGAAACTACAATGAGAAAATTATACTACTAGTGTAAAACTTGGAAAGCAAGAAAAACAACTATTTCTCTATTGATATGATTAAAATATCTAGAAAGCTGAAAAGACCTCAGTAAATAAAGACCAAATATGATAATTTGGTAAGTTGGTTGGTTACAAGATAAATATATTTTAAAATCAATAGCTTCTCTCTTTTATAGCATAAATTACATAGAAAGCTACAAAATTTTATTAAAGAGTATAAAATAAGATCTTTACAAATGGGAATCCATACTTGTATTGGAAGAAAAATCTATCATAAAATAGAAATTGTTCCAAATTCAATTTATAAATTTAATATAATTCCAAATAAAATATCAAAGTATTTTTTTTTTATAGAAAGGGATGTTGGGGATTAGATAAAATGATCTTAAAGTTTTTTTTTAATCAATATTTAAGAATAGCCACGGACATTTTTAAAAATAATGAGTAAGACTTGCAGGCATCAAAACATCAAAGCATAACATAAAGCCAACTGCAATCAAATCTGTATAGTTTGATCATAGGAATGGATAAGTAGAGCAGCGATGCAGAATGTCAAATCCTGAAGCAGATTCCAGGACACATGATAATTAACTCTAGATTTAGATGGTTTTAACTCAGTGGGTGAAGAATGGATTGTTTTATATAAAAAGGTGCTGGTTACATGACTATCCATCTGAAAGAAAAAATATTACAAGTTTCATCGTATTCCAAGTATAAAAATACATTTCAGGTGGATGCCTTAAATGTGTAGAGTAAATTACATTAAAGCTCCCGTAAGATAATCGAAGAGACTGTACAATTTAGAGGTGGAAGGAAGGGAAAGTTTTTTTTAAGAAACCTTAAGAGAAGCCTGGCATTTGACTATATGGTAATCTACACATTTTACATGAGACTATATGGCATGAATGAGAGAGAAAGGTAGATATGGGAAATTATATGCAAGTTGGAGATTGTGGATTAATTTCTATAATATTTAAAGAGTTTGTCCAAGTTTAGAAGGAGGGTCAAAAGATTGAGCAAGATATTTAAAGAGTGTTTGAATCGAAGTATTAATTCAGTACAGGAGGGCTGTCAGTAGTTCTGGAAGGGAGGGAACTGTCAGAAACAAGTGACAGCCTGGAGGAATGCTGGTGGGTGTGGGACAGGGTCTCTGTGCCTGGGAGATGTGAGGGCCCTCTGTCACGGATCATCTGCAGGGAATGAAGGCAGCAGCTGTAAACATCACTGAGCTGTTCAGAGCGGCAGAGGAAGAAACTGGCAATCATTTGCAATATTTGATGAAGCCCCTGGGAACTCCTTGGAGAGAACTCGCAGTGACTGCACGGGGGAGTGTCTTCTCATGATAAGTCACAGTCAGTAAACTGGGTAATGAATTCAAGCTTCAAGGCAGATCTAGGTGCATTTGTCTTTTTATCTGCAGACAACAATCAAATGATCTGAGAACTGGCCACTGAGGTTTGTGAGAGTAACTTGGACCCTGAACTTAGACTGTTTTCTGCTTCGACCGATTTCTACTGAGTAGGGCATATTCGCCTCATTCTTATAATTTTTAAGTATTCCCCAGGTGCTACCGCTTGTTCAGTGGCTTAGGCCTTTAGCGCCTGGCTGGCCAGCTCTGCCTCCTTCCCGGTGCAGCTGTGAGTGCAGGCGGAGGCTTAGTGGACACAATCTGGTGGGGGTGATGCTTGAAACAGACCGGTGTGGGCACTGAGGACACGTGCCTGGTGTTAGCTTCCCAGTCTCGCTTCGTTTTGCCAAGCTGAAATGTGATGTGTTGCCAAAACATTTCTTCTGATTAGAAAGGAGCAGAAACTAGTGATTTAAAAGGTTAGTCTGCTTCAACTAGGAATAGCTTTTAATTACCATAAGTTTATATACGCTTCACAGCAGGAACAAAAGGAAACTCTACAGAAACGTAGGCTTTCCTTACCGTCATTTGAATGGAATGATAATTGCTACTAGGTTCGGGATGGTATTTAAATTCACGTGAAAATTATTTTTAAACTTAGAAAAGTCATATATACCAAGGCAGAAGGTGATGTCACGTTCTGAAAAGTGTTAAGGGACATCTGTTTCCACATCACAAAGCTTTTCTTTTCATGTTGTCGCGAGCCAGGTTACTTAAATTTCATGCCATTAAGTCAATCTGACTCGTAAGCTGTGCTCATTGAGGATGGAGCTAAATGCTGGGGGACAGCTGTTTCCTATATCATGTCCTAAGGAATTCAGTGTGTAAATTCAAAGATGTTGGTCTTTCATACAGACTTGGGGAATAGTCTTTAAACATCATAGAGAAAGCAGCTTTTGGAGGCACTATAGAGATTCATTTACTCAGATATGGGGGTCTATGAAATATTTAAAATTTTAAAGAATATATTGATATTTTTTAAACCGCTATTTGGGTTTTTTGAAAAGAGCACTGATAGTCGTAATAATGTTTGGGAATGTGTGAAAGCAGTTTTCAAAGAAAATTGGAAGTGGATAGGATTTTCATATAAACAAGAGCTCACCTCACCCCAAACCACAGCACACCCCCACTCAGAGAACTTGAAGCATATGTTATAGCTTCTGCATTAGCTTTTCATTTCTGAATTTAAGTTGAGGCATGACGAAATATGCATAGTGGCTTGCTGTGGTCTCAGAGCAACAAAAAAACTGGACCACATATTTGAAACACTGGACATGTACTCATGTATTCACATAGACATAAACACACACTCTTAAATATGAATATGTGCACCGACTAATATTCACAAATTTGTATATATATGTACTTTACGTAAGTCTGTAAACTTTAAATTCTAGGATCAAGTTCATTTGTTGCCCCTCCCCCCCCCCAAAAAAAACCAAAAAAATATCCTTAGGCCAATGTTAATCTTCGGAGAAATTTTCTCCTCTCTGTAAAGAGAACTTTTTCAGTTAGCGTAGGCTTAAGGTTCTGTAGTCTTTCATATTGTTTTCTTGCCTTCCCCATCCTGCTTTCCCCAGCAGTCACGTGGAATAAAATAGTTGCTTTACCTTGGCATTAGTTTGACTTTCAACTTGAAATCTGACAATACATCTGAGAAAAGACAATACCAAACTGGAGATGAACTATTATAATAGACCATATGAGGCATTGGAAATCCTCACCGATGGATGTAAGACCACAGTTTCTGAATAGCATTATGGGAAAATCAGGTACATATAGTGAGGGAAACAATTGTAGCAAGGACATTTTCAAACTCGAGATCAGGGATACAGCTTTGTCCCCTAAAGGATTCCTTCTCAATCCTTGATGCCACACTGAGAGCCAAGATCATAAAATTTAGAGCCAGAAGTTCGAATCTCTGATGTGCTCCTTAGTTGTATGACTTTGGACAAGTTATTCTTTTTGGGTCTCAGTTTCCCCAGCTCTAAAATGGAGACCATAATATCTGCTCTGTCTACTACTAGAAGAAGGAAAATAGGCATTGGGAACTAAAAATGCCATAGGAATGCAGGTATCATCGTCATTTACTGCTGATATTATTCTTGGACTCAAGACATTCTTTCCTGATGATAGTTGTATATTTCTAAGAGAAGGATTAGTGGTTTCATGATATCGAACTCCTCAAGGTCGATTGATCAGTCTGGATATTTCATCTGTGTTCTTGTCAGGTGATTTGTGGCTGGATGCAGTGTCTATGCTTATATACCAGAGATGTTTCGCAATAAATAAGAACCTATTTTCTCTGTTTTTATTTTAGTATTTCATTAATCTGATATTCTGTATTCTGATACTTCAACATTCATTTCTTGAGTATTTCTTTCCAAAAAGGCAGAAAAACTGAAAAAGATGACTGCAAAGGCATGCCCACATTTTCCATTGTAATAGTCATTTTGACACCTGATTCTCATTTTCTGACTTGGATTGCAAACAGCGCTGTGGCTATGGGCCTTCTTCTGAAGCCACACATGACAAAGAAGAAGAGAGGACAAAAGCTCTCTATTTTAAGATTCACTTTTCGGATCATACTTATACCTGATCAGCTGACCAGTGAATCACCCTGTCCCTCTTTTTTACTTTTCCAATTCTGAGTCATCATCCAGTTTGGTTTTTGAGACGGCATTTAAATTACCCAAAATGAACGGCTCTTATAGGATTCTTTGACCTTGATTATAGCAGAAAGTAAAAGCAGCGAATGAAGAATTTTACCTTCCTTACGATCTTACTTCACTTTCTAAAGATACTTTTAGACAAAAGATTAGAAGAAATGTTTTTTTTTCTCTAGCCTGACCTTATGAAATTCTCAAATGCCTAACTAGATGAGGTCGTTTGAAGGAACTTCTATGACCATGGCCACCTAAAAATTGTGAAAAAAATTTTTGTTTTTCTTCTATGAGGAAAATGGTTTAAACTTTTAGACTCTCAGATAGCCAAAGATAAGATAGAAGAGAAGGCTTAAGTGTTATTAATTAATTAAACATCAGACCGGAGTACAAGTGGTGTAACTAGATGGCAGATTATCTTTAAGTCAGTAAGAGGGTTATCTTACCTTATAGTTACACACATCACCCTTTACAGCAGAAGGGGACATCACAGAAAATAAAAAAAAAATAAATAAATGACATAAAACTTCAGTAATTACAAAAAAAATTATACCTACAGTATTACATCTGATCTTCTATTGTGTCGAAGAGCTGGAAAGTATATTTAAATAATTTGCTCAAGATCATATTGAAACATCAACCAGAATCTAAGTATTCTGCTGGTGAATTCCTTGGACTGTAGGGAGTTTCTCAGGAACAATATTAAGGTTCCTAACTTTAGTAATAACTTCAGTTTGATCATGACTTTCAATCAGTCCACTGCTGAAGATAACCGAACTTGTAAATGTAGTCAAAAACTTCCTCTTTATGTTGACCTTCAATAAGGGAGAGAGGGGGAGGGCCCTCTTTTTGAAGGCTCTGTGGATATCTAAGTGTAATTGCCTTAGATAATGCATCTTGTTCATGGGGTCAGTATATCTTAGTACAGATACTAATATGCCCTGATTACCGTTATATAGTTCATTTTAAGTCAGATAAGCCTCCCTTAGGTTGCTGTGTAATAGCTATGGTAATTTTATGTTAGTATCACTTGGTACTTGTCTCAGGTTAGCCGAGTTACAACATATGAGAGACTTCAGTGTCGATGAATTGACGTCCAGGAGGAGCTAAGCCATGTTGTCAAGTCATCCTGAGATCTTATCCCATAATGCTGATAATGCCAAGATAAAAATAGTCAAGTGAGGAGAGGAGCTGTATATCCTAATGCTAAATCCTCTAATTGGAAATTCCTAGAGACTATTCCCTTTACCATGTTTAGCCATGTCATAATTTATTAATTCATTTAATATTTTATGTTTATTCTGTATAATGTTGCATATATAAAGAAAGTATAGGCTACAGCCCTCTTTGGTGTAGCCTGTTTCTCTCTTGAAATATACTTCAATAAATCTTACTTTTCCTAAAAAAAAAAAAAGAGCTTAAAGAAATGACAAATACACAGTCTTCTCTATAACAATTTGATTTTGTTATGATGAATTTGACATGCAGATGGGATATCCATGTGGAAATATTTAAACAATCATTCAGAAATAGGTGCGTGGAATTCAGGGAAAGTGACAAGACTTATATTGTCTAGAACCCTGTGTCTAACAGTAGCTTAAATAATTCTTTTTTTTTTTCTCATTCAGCAAAGGGGAAATGAGTAGTATCATCTCATTCTGTCCTTTGTCTCAGACTCTTTCTTGCATTTCATTAGCTATATTGCGTCCTGTAGTCACCAATAATAGCAAGGGAAGCTGCTAAATCAAGTATTTTTTCTTACACATTCTTTACATTGGAATGTGCCAAAAGGAAGCAAGTGGGAGGTGACTTTGAATTGGGCCAGTAACCATGAGATTTGGAATAAAGATTTAGAAGTTATCCTTACAAAAATGATCTTTGAACATGAGACAATTAAGAAAAATAAGAGAAAGTGATCAAAGTCTGAACTTTGGGAAGTACTGACATATGGAGAATGAGAGATAATTAGGTTTCAGTAAAATGATAAAGAGCAACTTCACACCCATTAAGATGGCTACTTTCAAGAAAACAGAAAATGACAGGTGTTATTATTTCTCCATGACTAGGATGTGGAGAAACTGGAACCCTCCTGCACTGTTGGTGGAAATGCAAAATGGCACAATTGCTATGGAAAAAAGTATGGCGAGTCCTCAAAAAGTTGAAAATAAAATTATTATATGATCCACCAATCCCACTTCTGGGTACATATCCAAAACATTGAAATCAGGATCTCAAAGAGATATCAGATCCATGTTCAAAGCAACACTATTCACAATAACCAAGAGATGAAAGCAACCCAAATGTCTATCAGTGGATGAGTAGGTAAACAAAACGTGAGATAGACATACAATAGAATATTATACAGCCTTAAAAAGGGAGGAAATTCTGTCAAGGATAAACCTTGAGGGCATTATGCTATTGAAATAAGACAGTTGCAAAAAAGACAAATATTCTATGGTCTCACATATATGAGATAACTCAGGCAGTCAGATTCATAGGAACAGAAAGTAGAACAGTGGTTACCAGGGGTTGGATACGTGGGAAATGGGAAGTTGTTGTTTAATGAATATAGAGTTTCAGTTTTACAAGATGAAAATGTTTGGGAGATCTGTTTCACAACAATATGAATATACTTATCACTACTGAACTGAACACTTAAAAAAGGTTAAGATGATAAATTTTGTATTGTGTGCATTACCACACACACAAGAAAACTACCCCAGGTTTTCGTTTTGGTAGGTTTGGGCTGGAGCTCACACAGCTGAACTTCTAACAAATTCCCAGATGACACTGCTACAGCTTGGCCACTGTGCCTACTTTGGGAATCACTGCTCTAACATGAGACGTATCGCTCAACATCACAATCCTCTGTTTATGTGTCCAGCTCTCCTCTTGGAACAGAGACTACCTTGTTTGCTTTGTATCCCCAGGTTCTAACCTACTGTTTGTTCCTGGATAACTTTGTGTTGAATAAATCAAACAGACAAACAAACAAAAAGATAAAAACAGTAAGGAAAAAAAAATGAAGGTAACCAGATAGAATATTGTCCTAGAAACCAAATTAGAGGAGAGTTTTAAAATTGAGAGGAAAGTTGCCTAGATTCTACAGAGATATCTGGAAGATGAAAAAACACGACTGGATTTAGTGACTCGGAGGGCACTGGCCTTTTAGAAAGTAGGTGTTGAGTTGAAGCCAAAATCTAAGGGGTTAAGGAATAAGTGAGTGTTGAGATACTGGGTAGCAAAAAGAAGGAAGACTGTGGGTGAACATACGGAAAGGTGTTTTAGTTTAGGATAAGTTTGAACACATTTATAGAGAAGATCCAGGCCACCTAAGGTCTGTTCTAGAACCCTCACTACCTGCCACCCCAGAATCCCTGCAGGCATCCCCAGGAACTCAGGGATGGTGGGTAGTAAGGATTTCAGAACAGAGAGCTCAAGATTTCTGGGTAATTGGTCTTGGCTTTATTAGAAATCTTGATTTATAATACTTTTATTTATAAAATTTCTTCTGCCGTGGTATTTATGTTATAGACTCGTCTGCAGATCAGTTTACCAAAAGAGAAATAATGAAATGCTTGGTTTGAAACTATCTCACTTGGGTAGCAGGTAGAATTGAAAATTATTTTCATGTATTTAGAGATTCTCATGGGAAAGAAATTTTATTATGTGAAAGTCACTGGACTATAACTTCCTTGAAGAATTTAAGAGTCATGTAGTCATTTCTTAATGTTTACAAAAAAATCAATAAAAATATTATTTCAACTAGTTTGACAAGACCCAGGATTCCAAGGTAAAATAAAATCAAAGATAAGTTAATAAGATAAAAAAAAATCATGTGGAAGAATGTTAGAAAGACTGTATATGAAATTATATTCAGTTATGGCTTATAAGTTCTTTCTTCATATTATTCTCAAAAATATTACAAAATGAAAAGCTGCCCTTCCTTTTTTGGGAGGTGGAAATCTCTATTCAACATCTTCAAAATATTTACCCAAATGACTTTTGCTAAGAAATCAAGATTATTGAAAAAAAATTGTGAGGAAAAATGTTAAAATGAAAAATGCATCATTGTTTAGAAAAATAGTTTCTGAGATGATGGTTAAGACTGTGAGCTGTGGTCGTCTGCCCCAGGGTTTATTTCCAGGCTTCAATACTTCCTAATTCTGTAAGCGTGAGCCAGTTACTTAATCTTTCTGGGCCTCAGTTCATTTCAGCGATAAAATGGTAATTTTAAGAGAAAATATTGCATAGGGTGATCGTAAGGATGAAATTAGGTAATGTAAATCTTCTAATGTCGTGCCTGATACATAGTGCATGCTAGTTGCTGTTGCTGCTGTTCTTAATATAATGATGATGATGATGATGATGATGATGATGATGATGATGATATTTATATTTTAGTGATTAACTTTGGGAAGGTTCTATT
>NW_011889010.1:1524646-1534715 GCF_000151845.1 Pteropus vampyrus
TGTTCTTAATATGATGATGATGATGATGATGATGATGATGATGATATTTATATTTTAGTGCCGTAATTAACTTTGGGAAGGTTCTATTTTATTTTTTGTTTGTTTGCTTTAATAACTGCAGAAAGGCTCCCAACCAGGAATCTGATAAAAGATAGTATTTCCTAAATGATTCTTTTCTTACATATTTATGTTTAAATATGTTTTATTTATATTTTGACTATGTAATCATCATCATTGTTATCATCATAACAACGGTCCCTTAATTGCGCTACTCTGCATCACACACTGTTTTCTAGGCTTTACATATTTGTTCATTTCATCTTCACAACAGACTGGGAGATAGATCCTATTAGTAGCATTTCCCTTTTCCAGATGAGAAAACCGAGTCGCAGAGAGTAAAAACTCTTAAGCAGAAGTGCTTGGATAAAAACCAGGACATTTAGCTGCAGAGTTTGCACTCTTCTTCATCGCTACATTTTAAATGACCATAAATAACATGGTAAATAATATTTAATGCTTTTTATATTTTACCACAAGGGTGTTTTTACTTGTATATTTTAGGTCTCAAAAGGAGCAATTCTAACAATTTCACTAAGATGTATTTTTCTCTAAGTATTTCAGATTTACGATCTTAGGTTTTCAGAACCTTAAAAGGTCGAACGTTGTTACTCTATTCATCTTCTCAAACACTTTCTGCTTTATGAAAGGGCACACCAGTCTATTCGATATAGATGCAAAAATAGAATTTATGACACATACAGGTCTTGGCTCTTCAATCAGCACTCTTCCACTATGCTGCATAACAGAGTCGGGTTTTCAAAAATAGTGATTGTTAAAGCCTGCAGCTATTGAGACTGATCCCTGTTTTGGCAAAGAAAAGAAATGATTCTGTTTAAAACCCTTTACATTTCAAGTCTAGGAGAGAAAAGCAGTGCATGCTCTTGTATTTATTTACGTAATTGTAGGCAGATACAGAGCACAAGTCCTTGCTTCAGGGCCAAGACTGAGGTCAAATCTACCTGCACCATCAAGTGAGACTCGATTTGTGGTGATGTCAAGGCAGCAGGAGTCAGTGCAGTAAAGGTACTTGAGTATTCACTTCCAATGCTTGAAGACTGAGCTAATATTCCTTCCTGGAGAGGAAACACTTTTGCTGATGATAGAAATGGAAAGGATGTCATCAAGCTTATTTTTTGTCCTGGTGAATGTGTCAAGCTACTCAGTCAGAGGCACACATTCCTATCAACTGCCAGAAGTGAGACTGGAAACAAAGTCAGGATTTGAGAAGGAAAATCTGCCCACCACAGAAATGCTGTCCAAAGCTCTCTACATTTTTTCATTACAAAATCAAGTCCAAGTGATATTTGCTGCCTTTATTTTATTTTTTAAACTTTCCTTTAGTTTAATGCACAGCAGTGCATTATGTACATATAAGACTTGGGGAATCTATTCAGTCTGAAGTACTTTTACTAAGGTGACTTATTTTTGAGGAACATCTAAAAGAGTTTAGAACTCTCGACAAACTCCATGGGGACTTGTGCAGTGGTTAGTGTGCTTCATGAGCGAGTGATTTTTCAGAGCATACTGCTGGGCATTGTCCCAAGCTGGTAATTGACTACCATTATATTTATATATGGAACATGGACATTGGGGATGAACAGCCTTGGATTTGAGTATTGGCTGTCAGTGACCTTGAGCATTTAACCCCGGGTATCAAGTTTTCTCATTTATAAAGGGACATATAAATGAGAGCATAAATATAAACTCCAGTGTTGTCAAAGTAATCAACATGTCTATTACTAGTGGTGTGTCAATATGTTCTACTGTAAGTTTCTAGGCTCGTGACCTTAGCCAGGCCAATGAGACGTTATCTGATCTACTAGAATTTTGTTTTCTTTGGAAACAGTGGAGGAAGAAGCCCTCCTTCTTAGATATCAGATGAGATTCTCAGCAGGTTTGTTGATTCTTGGGAAGAACCAGAACGTGGACAACAATGGGAAAAAAGTTAGAACCCAGAGTTCATTTGCTATTTTAGCACCAGACCTGGGTGCTCCTGAGTAAGAGCGTCTCCTGGATGCGGTAGGTGGTGACAAATTCCAAACTCCTGTACTCTCTTTCCTTTTCTTGTCTCCTTCCTTCCTTTCTTTCCTCCTTCTTTCCTTTGACCCCTCCTCCTCCATCTCTTCCTCCCTCACCTCTCTCATCTATGGAGAAATGTCTAAGCTCCTTTGCTTAGCATGCAAGCTTCTTCTTGATGTGACCAAGGCTTACCATCTCAGCAAATGGCATCTTTTATTCTCCTACACTCATCTAGAGTCCTGTATTTCACCATTAGGCTTGTTTTTCCTGGGTTATCTGACACCTGCCATGTCTCTTTTCCTCTAAAGTCACTCTTTTTCCTTTCACCAATTCTCTTCCTACACTCATCTGCCTATTGTGTCCTGTGTGACCTTCTGGAAGCATTCTATGATGTCCTTTTCCATTAATTTAGGTCATCATTTCCTTTGATCTCATAAGAGTTTGTACAGACATACATTCCAGCAATTACTTAAGTCGTTTGAACATTTTGTATCTTTGCATGTCTCCCTAACTAGATTATATGCCTTTGAATTACATGTAGTATCTTTTTCCACTCTGTAGCCTTACCATCTCTCAGGTTATGTGGTTTTTGAATGAATGAATAAATGAATATGTACAACTTTGTTTTTGTAAATGGTTACATGCTATGTAGGCTTCAGTTATTATTATTTAGAACATGAAAGAAAAAGGCATTAATTACTAATATTTTATGACTGAAGGAATAAGGATGTCATTGTCCAACATGTTGAATATTAGAAAAGAAAGAAATTATTTCTTGAGTTTGAAGACACTGAATTTAAGTTGATAATGGCACTATTGAAAATACCAGAATTTAACTCAATATTTGGAATTAGACATATGGAGGAGAATCATCACTTAGTATCAAAGCATTTATTTTTATAATTATGACTATTTTACAATGTTTCTTGGGAGATATATGGGAAAAGAATTAGCTGTTTTAATTAAAGAAGCAAAGATGGTGGTCTTGTTTTAATGGCTTTTTTTTTTTTGCATTTGTAAACAACTTCTATTGTTTGGTCTTGGAGAGGTCATGTGGTTGCAAAGGCAGAGTGTTTAAGCACGAAGGTTATTTCAGACAAAGGTAGACCTTTTGGCTATTTGCATATCTTAATAGAGAGGGACAGGAAATACACTGGGTGATAGGCTTGTCTTTATTTATTCATTCGAGGGCCTGGAGTGCGCTGTTTCCAACTCTATTTTTTGTTGCCATGGTTTGCTATAGTTAGCCCAAGATTAAATTCATAAGGGATACCCAGTCCATATTCACCCCACCCCAGAGAACACATTGGATTCTGGCCAAATACATAAACTACATACAATTGCATAACATGTGTAAATCTCTAATCCTATTGTTATAACAGCTGGGAACCCTGTCCAAATTCTCAGACTTTCAGTAGAGCATCTCTAGTGTGATTTAGTGAGGTTTGTTATTTTTGCACTTATTGGGAACCGTAGAGCATAAGATTAAGAACACAAGCCCTGTTGGCAGCCAGATCTGAGTTTGAGTCCTGATGCTGCTGTTACTAACTATGTGACCTTGAGCAAGTTAATTAACATCTCTGAAGCTTCAGTTTCTTCCTCCATAAAATAGAGACAGGAATAGAACACTTCTCATGGGTTAAGGGTATTAAATTAGTCATATCCAGCCCTTAGCAGAGTTCCTGACATAAGTTTCCATATATGTAATTGTTTTTATTACTGCTGTTCAACATTTGGCAATATCTGTTAGCAATTGTACATAAAGGCTGAGTTAGAGAATTAGGGAAAGTTTAGGAAATTGTGTGCTAAGGAAAGTTCAGTTTTCCATCTCTAAACTACTTGAACCAAGGTAGGAAAAATCATGCAGTTATTAACCGTACAAGAGCTATTAAGCTCTCATTTCTGGATACAGGTGGAAATACTAGGGAGAAAAAAAGGATGCAATGAAGTCAAATTAGAACTCCCCTAATGACTGCATTTACGCATATACGCAGTCATAGATGAACGAACTAATCTCAAATGTTAATCAATAAAAAGGTATAGGACATTCATTCTAGAGAAGCAAATTAGAAGCATTCCAAATGTAAATAATTTTATTTTATGATAGAAAACATCATATCACTTCTTGGGTTCTCTCATGTGATACGAGAAGAAATTAATAACATTTATGGAAGCCAAGACCAGGGGCTTTGGCAGAAACATGGTACGAACAGAATTTTGTCACAGGGATTCAAAAGAAAAGATTGGTCGACGAAGGTTATTAGTTGTGCAGTCAGTGTTTTCCCTGAAAGAAAATAAATAAATGTAAATCTTCGCGTTAACGAGCATCTTGTTGGTTAAGGATTGTACCAAAGTACTTTTTAAAGTTAATTTGCATCTGCTGCATTCATATCCTGTAGTTCTCTGAATTAGAAACTCGAGGTAGTCCATCAATACTTTTCAGATAGCATGGTTTTGAATGACAGCCTCCCACAGCACAGGGATGCCACAAGGGTCGAGGACACTATCTATTTCTAAGTGAAAAATCAACAAAAGAGGTCTTTTTCCCCCAATGGTCCCAGTGATCATGCTTTTTCTTTCCAAATGTGCTTATATAGTATCTACTACCACTATAAATTATTGGCTTCTTCATAATTCTTTATGAAATTGTGCTGAACTGATTATTAGGCCTCATTAATTGTGAAGACCTCCAGTATAATTGGCCAGTTAATATTTGAATTTTGTATTTCTAGGATGATTTCTATTTAGAGTAAATCACCTGAAAGATAGAAATTTGTCTTATTTTCATATACCCAGATTACAATTAAGAGCTAATATTTATAACCAATACTAAGGCATCAGAGTAATTATTTTTCTGCATCTCTCTTTTATATTCTGTGGCATAGACACATGATGCCCAGAGAATCAAGCCTCATGACATAAACTGATGCAGTCAGCAGCTGGCATGACCAGAACCCTCCTCAGGTTCCTGGAGGATCTCCCGTGTTCCTTGTTTCAGTGAGATCGAGGTGCAACTAGTGAACATGGAGAAAAGTCTGCTAGGAAGTCTCTATTATCACTACCCACTCATCCATTAGAAGAACCATGGCCCTGCCCACTTCCCACTGGCAAAAGCCTTCAGAGTTTTCCCTTTACACTCAAAAACGCAGTCTCTATCTTGGATGGAGTCATGAGAAATGGGGAGAGCGAGAAGTTGATTGACGGAGGGAACTATGGGTATGAATTGCAAGGAATTAGTGGTATCACACAAGCAAGAGTTATTGAGGAGGGTCTGTTCATAGCCGATCTCAGGACCCTGAGCTCCCTTGCTCTCAGCTTCCCATGGGGCCCAGCCAATATGAGGTCCCGCTGGAGATCAGAGGATGGAAGCAGAAAGAAATCTGACATTTGCAGCCCCCGTTCTCACTTCTAACTCTTCTAAGGTCCTGGAATTACTCTTTTCCTTTCTTGCTATAGTTCCTCCCAGCCCTGCAACACTACTCCTGGCTCCGTCTCTCAGCAGGTCCCCAGCAAATGTGGTCCCCACCTCCTCCCTTTCCACTAGGGCTGGGCAGGACCGACTACTGCGGCTGCACAGATGTTTCTGACCCTTCTTGTATCTCCTGAACCTCCTACACCTCTGCGGG
The DNA here is from genome assembly GCF_000151845.1 of Pteropus vampyrus. NCBI lineage: Eukaryota > Metazoa > Chordata > Mammalia > Chiroptera > Pteropodidae > Pteropus > Pteropus vampyrus. Next base: position 1,530,352 of record NW_011889010.1, read on the forward strand.
TGGTCCCTTGCTTTAATCTTCTTCGTTTAAACCATTTTGAGTATGCCATCTGTTTCTTACTAGGCCCTGACCGATACAGCAAATACGATACAGGAAATATATTGTTTGTTACCTAGCATTTTGCTGACGGTGATCCCTTCAAACTTTAGGACACATATCTATTCCACTCCTTCCTCCTTCTTGACAATGTCTCCTTTATGTTTGCACTTCTCAACCTACATCAACCCTCGGCGCGTTGTATCCCTCACAGGGTGCATTGAGAAAATCTTAATTCAGTTGAACTGAATTGAATTCACACAAAATTATCTTATTTGTGTTGCACCAGACATGGTGAGTAATAATACTAAGCTGTGCATAGATTAGTGAGTGACGATTTGCCTACATAACTCAAAAATAGTCATTTATATAATCATGTTACATTTTATTTCTCTTTTTTCATTTATGTGATTTACCTTATTCTCATGCAGAAACTTAATTAATGAGTCTCCTAAATTAAAAATAGCTGCCTCTAATAACATTTTATTAGAGCTCTTTATTCTTTAATATTTTATGTAAAAATTATGGTTATCATTTTATAATGTGGGAAAACACTTTTTAAAATGGTTGTCGAATTAAGGTAATGATAGGCTCAGTTTTATAATCAGAATGCAAAGTCAAATGGAAATTATCCTGAGTAAGTGCGATAATAATTGATTATTTAGCCCAGTGGTAGTAATTTAGAGAAGAAAACCATTGTCAAATTTTAATATTTTTTAAAAATAGAGATGCATGCTTTATAATGGTGCTTTGCGGTTTTATGGCTCACTGGATCTTGGTTGCTTTTGCAAGGTACGTGCATTATAATGAGCTGCCATGTGAAATGACTAATGTGAACACTCATTGCCTTTAATTGATGTAGCTGCATTTCTGAAATAAATGTTCCTTGTAGTGTCAGGTGTAAACCTTTTTAGTTTCTTCCCTGTGCATTGCTCACAGCTGAGCGTCAAAGCAGAAATCTGAAAACTGCAGGTTTTACTTGAGTGGGCCATGAATGTTCGCTTCTTTGTGTTTTTTCTTCTGCCTGTTACTTATGCGTTGTTTTTATTCTAGTAAATCATCTCTGTAGAGAAGCATAAATAATATTCTTCTCTCACTGCTAAAGCCTTCCTGGTCTCAGTTGATTTTTGCATCCGCATACGTCTAGTTTATTGAGAAGGCTCAGCTTGATAGGGAACAAATACGAAACTCTTTTATTTTTCACCAGTCTTTGCGCCCCTAGTGTGTTATGTCAAATGCCTCTTCCCAGCTGGGTAGCAGATCCCTTAAGGACATCCTAGATGAATACCATGGCTCTCAAGTCATTTCCCAATCCTCAAATTCTGGTCAGTTGAAAATTCCAATCTCGTTTCTTTTAGAAAACTTCCCCTTCCAACATCATGAGGAGGGCGCGTGAATTCCTCATCTGCTTTCCTACTGGTTCTTCACCTGGGAGCCCCGAGGTGGATTGGTCGGAGGGCCTTTAGACATTCTTCCTCTTGCTTTTTCCTTGTATGCTGAGGTAGGAAGGAAAACGCAGAAGAACAGTCGTCTCTTACCTGCCTGGAGCTGTTGTAATTTCCTCTTTGTTGATTACTGCTGCTTCCCAGGCTATCCCTCTTTTGCTGTTTGCCATACCGAGTCTCTGATGGGGGTGCCCATGAATCCGTTAGAGGGCTCTGGGGGTGCTTCTCTTTCGCACAGTCTCCTGACCCTGATCCTATTCACATACCATGTAACCTCTTGCTACTCGAAGCTCCTCACCTGACTAGCAGTCCTTTTTTGCGGGGGCGGGGGGGTGGGGCGCGGGGAGGGGGTGGTGCTGGTAAAGTTTTTCCAGTCTAGCTCTCTTCCAAGATGTCCACTTGACAATGGGAACCAAATACTGGAAGTACCAGTTGCAATATCGAAATCACCTCCCTCCGTCTTTTGTCTTTTGTCAATTCCCTTTCCCTTTACTTAGATAGGTACAGGGAAGATCAGGAATACGCTGCACTCAGGGACCAGTGAGGCACTAGGATCCAGTCTCTATCAAGGACCCTCTCACATCCCTCTTATTTAGCTTGTTTGACAGAGAGTGATTTTACTTCCCATTAAGCCAAGAATCTATGGCTCTTGGTGACTTCTTCCCTGTGTTCTTTCCCAATGTGTTTTTGCTAGACAGGTAAGGGGAGTCAAGGGACTAGAGTCATGTTTGGGGGTAATAGAGCTACTTCATCTACCTTAGGAAGCTCTGAAGATGAGGAACTCCTATTGATGCAGCTCTCTTTACAATATGGGGAACTTATATTCATTCTGTTCTTTGCGTTAAGCATCAATCATCAACTGGAGCAACAGAGAAAGTCCCATTTAAGATTCTATTATGCGTCCTTCCATATTTCTATGGACAGAAGCACAAGAGAGAGATATTAGAAAGAGTAACAGGGACATAACAAAACTATATCCCTTTTCTGAAATCGCCATGACCTCACTCCCTGGTGCCCCCACCACCCCATTCAGGGGATTTTGTTCCCCAGGTCAGTAGACAGAGCCCTGGGAGGGAAGCAGCCACTCGATTCTGGTCTGATTGCTGCAGAGCTCAGCAGTTTGCTGTGACTTCACCCTTCCCTCCCTCAGATAATCCATCTCGGAGAATGCAGATGAACCTACCTGCCCCTACTTATCTTTCACTGCTGTTGGAAGACAAATGAGATAATATCTGAAAAGCCTTTGGAAGAAACGTGATGTATAAATCTAGAGTGGCATTATATATGAGACATCATCTTAATCATTCTTCCACCTGCTATAAGACAAGATGTCTTCGTGCTGTTCTAAATGTATTAGAAAGATCCCCAGACTCAATGAGTTTTGAAATCCTGGTTCTGCTTTGCTTTGAGCATTAACCGATTCTATTTTTTTAGGCAGGTTGTATCATTTCTTTGTTTACTTTTATATTTATAAAATGTACAGTAGAATAATATTATTATTTTTCCCTCAGATGCATTGTGAGGATTAGATATACAAGAGTTAAGAGTAGTCTGTGTCTATGTATGAATATATATACCCATATAAAATAATATAGCTTTATATAAATGTACACAATATATCCTTATATCTTTCCATATATACACATACATGTCACATATATTCCTTCCATTTATGTTAATTACATAGCAAAATTGGAGGAGCAACCCTTGAAGTTTCTTAAATTGTTACATACACATGAAATACACAATTCACTGCAACATATTTTTATAATAATTTAAAAATTTGTCATGAATGCATGTGTGCGTGTGTGTGTGTGTGTGTGTGTGTGTGTGTGTGTGTAATACCAGACTCTCACAGGTAACTAAAATTGATTCTATACTTTCTTCATTTTTCTTGTTTTACCTTTCTATCCTTTCTGTTAAATTTCTTATCATCTGTGTTCTTACCCTTATCACTGATTTCTTTCTTTTCCGTCTTTACTGATTTCCAATTTAGACATGTATAATTTTTATAGTAACTACTATAACCTCTCACATACTCCTAACCCCCACTAAAGATTTTGATAGAATTGATACAAGACATCATAACCTGTTTCTGTCTCTCTTTTTCTTCCATCTCTGTGGTGTGTTCCCTTAAATCAGTCTTATTCAAGCACAGTTACCCTGATTCCTAAGACCAAACTGTATCCTCAAGTAAGGTGTTCTAGAAAGCAAGCAAATAAGAATGTCTTTGCTTTCCATTTTTTTTTTTCTTTTTGGATGAACTACTCCTTGTTCCTCATGCCAACCTGCACTTTTTGTAAGTGTCTTTGGAGTTCTTCTGTCTGAGTTCTTTTCCTTCCCACTGACTTGCCCTCAACTCCTACCTCCATTGATAAAATACTCAACTTCATGGCCAACATAGACAGTCTCCCAGGATACCTTCCTAACAATCCAGTCACTAGAGACTTCTCCCACCTTTGAAATCCCATAGCATCTGTGCCATATTATGTCATCCACCACCCTTTATGGTTGTTTTGTTGGTGGCTGGACCAGCATATTGGCAACAGAATGGATAGAAGTGGTTGGATTGTAGATATACTCAGGAGAAAAAAAATCAACTCGACTTAGTGAGCAATAGGATAAAGTAAAAGTAAAGAGAAAGGGTCAAGAATGACACCCAAGGAATATTCACAAAAAATGCACATGCACAAAAACTGTATAACATAACAACTACATCGATGTGTATAGATAATTATTAACCCTTTGTGTAAACTTAGCTCCTACAAGGAAAGTCCTAATACAGAGTTTGAATCACTTTGGTAGATTTTTCTAACTATTTGCGTAGCTATTATGATCTACTTTTTCCACCCAGAGTTTTACAAATTGTAATCACTTTTTAAA